>NW_027476552.1:182500-188357 GCF_051020955.1 Megalopta genalis | reverse complement strand
TATTCTTGCTTAGCTAACGTTTCTACATAGGGATTAAGCATTTAGAACGAAATCTAATGTCAGAAAATGGCACTTTACTCTTGACATTTTTCGGTTTTTTCAATTTTCTGGAAAATCCTATCATTAGATTTTTTTAAAAATACGATATTCTTGCTTAACTAACGTTTTTACATAGGGATTAAGCATTTAGAACGAAATCTAATGTAGGAAAATGGTACTTTACTCTTGATCGGTACGTTGGGACTTTGAAAATATTCGGGCGTTCCAATCGCTCGTCTGTTGCATCATAGCGCGTCTCGGCGCAATCGACCGATTCGCTCGATCCATTATTTTCGATTTACGGCTAAAATAAATTTTTCTAATTTTTTTCAATAACATATTCCTGCTAAAATAACTTTTTTACATAGGGATTAAGCATTTAGAACGATACATTGTTTAAAATAAGGGCACTTTACTCTTGACATTTTACGGTTTTTTCAATTTTCTGAAAAATCCTATCATTAGATTTTTTTAAAAATACGATATTCTTGCTTAACTAACGTTTCTACATAGGGATTAAGCATTTAGAACGAAATCTAATGTCAGAAAATGGCACTTTACTCTTGACATTTTTCGGTTTTTTCAATTTTCTGGAAAATCCTATCATTAGATTTTTTTAAAAATACGATATTCTTGCTTAACTAACGTTTTTACATAGGGATTAAGCATTTAGAACGAAATCTAATGTAGGAAAATGGTACTTTACTCTTGATCGGTACGTTGGGACTTTGAAAATATTCGGGCGTTCCAATCGCTCGTCTGTTGCATCATAGCGCGTCTCGGCGCAATCGACCGATTCGCTCGATCCATTATTTTCGATTTACGGCTAAAATAAATTTTTCTAATTTTTTTCAATAACATATTCCTGCTTAAATAACTTTTTTACATAGGGATTAAGCATTTAGAACGATACATTGTTTAAAGTAAGGGCACTTTACTCTTGACATTTTACGGTTTTTTCAATTTTCTGAAAAATCCTATCATTAGATTTTTTTAAAAATACGATATTCTTGCTTAACTAACGTTTCTACATAGGGATTAAGCATTTAGAACGAAATCTAATGTCAGAAAATGGCACTTTACTCTTGACATTTTACGGTTTTTTCAATTTTCTGAAAAATCCTATCATTAGATTTTTTTAAAAATACGATATTCTTGCTTAACTAACGTTTCTACATAGGGATTAAGCATTTAGAACGAAATCTAATGTCAGAAAATGGCACTTTACTCTTGACATTTTTCGGTTTTTTCAATTTTCTGGGAAATCCTATCATTAGATTTTTTTAAAAATACGATATTCTTGCTTAACTAACGTTTTTACATAGGGATTAAGCATTTAGAACGAAATCTAATGTAGGAAAATGGTACTTTACTCTTGATCGGTACGTTGGGACTTTGAAAATATTCGGGCGTTCCAATCGCTCGTCTGTTGCATCATAGCGCGTCTCGGCGCAATCGACCGATTCGCTCGATCCATTATTTTCGATTTACGGCTAAAATAAATTTTTCTAATTTCTTTCAATAACATATTCCTGCTTAAATAACTTTTTTACATAGGGATTAAGCATTTAGAACGATACATTGTTTAAAATAAGGGCACTTTACTCTTGACATTTTACGGTTTTTTCAATTTTCTGAAAAATCCTATCATTAGATTTTTTTAAAAATACGATATTCTTGCTTAGCTAACGTTTCTACATAGGGATTAAGCATTTAGAACGAAATCTAATGTCAGAAAATGGCACTTTACTCTTGACATTTTTCGGTTTTTTCAATTTTCTGGAAAATCCTATCATTAGATTTTTTTTAAAATACGATATTCTTGCTTAACTAACGTTTTTACATAGGGATTAAGCATTTAGAACGAAATCTAATGTAGGAAAATGGTACTTTACTCTTGATCGGTACGTTGGGACTTTGAAAATATTCGGGCGTACGCGGCGCGCTCGGCGCTTCGAACAGCTCCGGTGTCCCCATTATTTTCGATTTACGGCTAAAATAAATTTTTCTAATTTTTTTCAATAACATATTCCTGCTAAAATAACTTTTTTACATAGGGATTAAGCATTTAGAACGATACATTGTTTAAAATAAGGGCACTTTACTCTTGACATTTTACGGTTTTTTCAATTTTCTGAAAAATCCTATCATTAGATTTTTTTAAAAATACGATATTCTTGCTTAACTAACGTTTCTACATAGGGATTAAGCATTTAGAACGAAATCTAATGTCAGAAAATGGCACTTTACTCTTGACATTTTTCGGTTTTTTCAATTTTCTGGAAAATCCTATCATTAGATTTTTTTAAAAATACGATATTCTTGCTTAACTAACGTTTTTACATAGGGATTAAGCATTTAGAACGAAATCTAATGTAGGAAAATGGTACTTTACTCTTGATCGGTACGTTGGGACTTTGAAAATATTCGGGCGTTCCAATCGCTCGTCTGTTGCATCATAGCGCGTCTCGGCGCAATCGACCGATTCGCTCGATCCATTATTTTCGATTTACGGCTAAAATAAATTTTTCTAATTTTTTTCAATAACATATTCCTGCTTAAATAACTTTTTTACATAGGGATTAAGCATTTAGAACGATACATTGTTTAAAGTAAGGGCACTTTACTCTTGACATTTTACGGTTTTTTCAATTTTCTGAAAAATCCTATCATTAGATTTTTTTAAAAATACGATAATCTTGCTTAACTAACGTTTCTACATAGGGATTAAGCATTTAGAACGAAATCTAATGTCAGAAAATGGCACTTTACTCTTGACATTTTTCGGTTTTTTCAATTTTCTGGAAAATCCTATCATTAGATTTTTTTTAAAATACGATATTCTTGCTTAACTAACGTTTTTACATAGGGATTAAGCATTTAGAACGAAATCTAATGTAGGAAAATGGTACTTTACTCTTGATCGGTACGTTGGGACTTTGAAAATATTCGGGCGTACGCGGCGCGCTCGGCGCTTCGAACAGCTCCGGTGTCCCCATTATTTTCGATTTACGGCTAAAATAAATTTTTCTAATTTTTTTCAATAACATATTCCTGCTAAAATAACTTTTTTACATAGGGATTAAGCATTTAGAACGATACATTGTTTAAAATAAGGGCACTTTACTCTTGACATTTTACGGTTTTTTCAATTTTCTGAAAAATCCTATCATTAGATTTTTTTAAAAATACGATATTCTTGCTTAACTAACGTTTCTACATAGGGATTAAGCATTTAGAACGAAATCTAATGTCAGAAAATGGCACTTTACTCTTGACATTTTTCGGTTTTTTCAATTTTCTGGGAAATCCTATCATTAGATTTTTTTAAAAATACGATATTCTTGCTTAACTAACGTTTTTACATAGGGATTAAGCATTTAGAACGAAACCTAATGTAGGAAAATGGTACTTTACTCTTGATCGGTACGTTGGGACTTTGAAAATATTCGGGCGTTCCAATCGCTCGTCTGTTGCATCATAGCGCGTCTCGGCGCAATCGACCGATTCGCTCGATCCATTATTTTCGATTTACGGCTAAAATAAATTTTTCTAATTTTTTTCAATAACATATTCCTGCTTAAATAACTTTTTTACATAGGGATTAAGCATTTAGAACGATACATTGTTTAAAATAAGGGCACTTTACTCTTGACATTTTACGGTTTTTTCAATTTTCTGAAAAATCCTATCATTAGATTTTTTTAAAAATACGATATTCTTGCTTAACTAACGTTTCTACATAGGGATTAAGCATTTAGAACGAAATCTAATGTCAGAAAATGGCACTTTACTCTTGACATTTTTCGGTTTTTTCAATTTTCTGGAAAATCCTATCATTAGATTTTTTTAAAAATACGATATTCTTGCTTAACTAACGTTTTTACATAGGGATTAAGCATTTAGAACGAAATCTAATGTAGGAAAATGGTACTTTACTCTTGATCGGTACGTTGGGACTTTGAAAATATTCGGGCGTTCCAATCGCTCGTCTGTTGCATCATAGCGCGTCTCGGCGCAATCGACCGATTCGCTCGATCCATTATTTTCGATTTACGGCTAAAATAAATTTTTCTAATTTTTTTCAATAACATATTCCTGCTTAAATAACTTTTTTACATAGGGATTAAGCATTTAGAACGATACATTGTTTAAAATAAGGGCACTTTACTCTTGACATTTTACGGTTTTTTCAATTTTCTGAAAAATCCTATCATTAGATTTTTTTAAAAATACGATATTCTTGCTTAACTAACGTTTCTACATAGGGATTAAGCATTTAGAACGAAATCTAATGTCAGAAAATGGCACTTTACTCTTGACATTTTTCGGTTTTTTCAATTTTCTGGAAAATCCTATCATTAGATTTTTTTAAAAATACGATATTCTTGCTTAACTAACGTTTTTACATAGGGATTAAGCATTTAGAACGAAATCTAATGTAGGAAAATGGTACTTTACTCTTGATCGGTACGTTGGGACTTTGAAAATATTCGGGCGTTCCAATCGCTCGTCTGTTGCATCATAGCGCGTCTCGGCGCAATCGACCGATTCGCTCGATCCATTATTTTCGATTTACGGCTAAAATAAATTTTTCTAATTTTTTTCAATAACATATTCCTGCTTAAATAACTTTTTTACATAGGGATTAAGCATTTAGAACGATACATTGTTTAAAGTAAGGGCACTTTACTCTTGACATTTTACGGTTTTTTCAATTTTCTGAAAAATCCTATCATTAGATTTTTTTAAAAATACGATATTCTTGCTTAACTAACGTTTCTACATAGGGATTAAGCATTTAGAACGAAATCTAATGTCAGAAAATGGCACTTTACTCTTGACATTTTTCGGTTTTTTCAATTTTCTGGGAAATCCTATCATTAGATTTTTTTAAAAATACGATATTCTTGCTTAACTAACGTTTTTACATAGGGATTAAGCATTTAGAACGAAACCTAATGTAGGAAAATGGTACTTTACTCTTGATCGGTACGTTGGGACTTTGAAAATATTCGGGCGTACGCGGCGCGCTCGGCGCTTCGAACAGCTCCGGTGTCCCCATTATTTTCGATTTACGGCTAAAATAAATTTTTCTAATTTTTTTCAATAACATATTCCTGCTAAAATAACTTTTTTACATAGGGATTAAGCATTTAGAACGATACATTGTTTAAAATAAGGGCACTTTACTCTTGACATTTTACGGTTTTTTCAATTTTCTGAAAAATCCTATCATTAGATTTTTTTAAAAATACGATATTCTTGCTTAACTAACGTTTCTACATAGGGATTAAGCATTTAGAACGAAATCTAATGTCAGAAAATGGCACTTTACTCTTGACATTTTTCGGTTTTTTCAATTTTCTGGAAAATCCTATCATTAGATTTTTTTAAAAATACGATATTCTTGCTTAACTAACGTTTTTACATAGGGATTAAGCATTTAGAACGAAATCTAATGTAGGAAAATGGTACTTTACTCTTGATCGGTACGTTGGGACTTAGAAAATATTCGGCCGTACGCGGCGCGTCTCGGCGCTTCGAACAGCTCCGGTGTCCCCATTATTTTCGATTTACGGCTAAAATAAATTTTTCTAATTTTTTTCAATTACATATTCTTGCTTAGATAACTTTTTTACATAGGGATTAAGCATTTAGAACGACATATTGTTTAAAATAATGGTACTTTACTCTTGTGATTTTTCGGTTTTTTTTGATTATTTTGAAAAATAAATTTTTGTAATTTTTTTAAATACGATATTCGTGATCAGTGAACGATTTCACATATGGATTAAGCATTTAGAATCGTGCGGAA
>NW_027476552.1:165000-172500 GCF_051020955.1 Megalopta genalis | reverse complement strand
GCACCCGAGCGTGTCGAGGACCCTACTGGTGACGGTTGGCAAACCGTCACCAAAAAGTCAAAGCGAGCCAAGCCGGGCGCACCCACCGGCAAGGCCGCAGTAAACCGGGCCAGGAGACCGAAGGGGACGTTCTCCGGGCAGAAGGTACGGCCTCTCGATCTCGTAAGAGACGAAGCCTTTAGGCGAGTGTCCGAAATACGGACCTTTTGCTTTCGACCTGAGTCGAAAGTCAATAAGGAGTCCGGGTCAAAGATACTCGCCGAGGTTGAGGCACTCAACGAGCTGGTCCAGGAGCTTATTCAACGGAATAGCTTCGTCGAAGGGCAGCTCGCCGCGGTCAGGGCGGACCTAAAAGCGCGTCCTGCCGTAATGAGTGCGATGCGACCTGGGCCGTCCAAGGGAACTCTCCCGAAGACGGCCTGCAACGCCGCGCAGTCGACTTACGCCCATGTGAACAAAGTTGACTGCAAAGGAGCTTCTCCGGAAGCGGGGAGACGGCCACAATCGCAGCATGTGGTAAAAATCTTCCCGCCGAAGGAAAAAGGACAGAGCAGCGAAGTTACGAAGGTTACTGTTCTGTCGCTCGTTAAACCAGCGAAGGAGGCGATCCGAATTAAGTCGGTCCGACGCATCCACTCCGGTGGCATCGTCGTCGAGACCGACCGAAAGGAGGACCTGCAAGCCTTCGTTGGCAATAAGAAGCTCCGGAGCGCGGGTCTGTCCGTCTCCTTACCTACCAAGCGGGACCCCGAGGTTTTAGTTTACGACGTCCCGCGTCGGATGGGTAAGGACGAAATTGCCTCCAGTATTTGGAGGCAAAATCTCTGCGATGCGAACCAGAAGGATGTGCCTTCGGGAATTCGGGTCAGCCGCATGGCTGGCAAGACCCCGGAGACAGCCAACTGGGTCGTTGCCGTCAGTCCGCAGAATCTTCAGCGGCTGAAGCAGAGGGGTAGCCGAGTTTACCTTGGATGGAACTCCTGTCGTGTACGGGATTTCGTCCAGGTGCTTCGGTGCTACCGTTGTCAACGCTTCGGGCATACCTCGAAGCGTTGTAAATTCAAGGAGGACGTGTGCGGTCACTGCTCCCAAAAGGGGCATACCTTCACGCTCTGTAGCAAGAAGAGTGAACCTCCGGTCTGCTCTAATTGCAAGGACAGAGGGTGGGCTAGTGCACACAAGTCGCGGGACCCAGCTTGCGCTTCCTATCAGGCGGCGCTAGCTTTGGAGTCGTCCCGTGTCCGACTTGAGTGACGGGCAGACGTGGACTTGTCCACTCCGCCATTCGAACGGCATGCTGGGCGGACCCCTCGGGGTTCGCCCCCTCGGGCCAGGCTGAAGCCCCTCTTGCGGAGATAAATTGACTTTAACACTACTCCGTCAAGAGTGCCTGGATTGGGTTGGACTCGAGGTGGCAGCGGGAGTAGCACGTTGTCTTCCCCTGTCACGATAACGAACGAGGGTAGAGCCAGACCATCGGCACGCGTCGAGAGAGCGGCTAGTATAGTCCACATAGGACCCAGGCATAGCCCATCTTTAGACTCACAACGACGACACTAACTGTCCCTATCTACTGGCGGTGGCGGTCTGTGGCCACCCAGGGTTGAGAGGCGACCCCCGAACTAGTCCTCGCGAAGGTTGTTGCTACTACCGAGTCGATGGATGCGTCGACGATGAAGGCATTTTAGACCGTCAGTGCGTCGTACATGTAGTACTTCGCATAATGGCGAGGCCCGAGATTAAGCATGCGGGCTGTGGCGTGTTCATGTACAGCATTGAATATGCTGTACTACTCCTTAGCGGGGGACTGTTGTCACTTGTGGCTGCAGTCCCCCGCGTCACGTTATGCGGTTTTTCTGGTCTAACTGGAATGCCGCATTTTCGTTGTCTGAACACGCCACGAAGCAACACGCCGTCGGATTGAATGTTGCTGCTGAGTCGATAGGTGCATCGGCGATGAAGGCACTCGAGAGACCGTCAGTGCGTTGTACATGTAGTGCTTCGCATAATGACGAGGCCCGTGATTAAGCAAGCGGGCTGTGGCGTGTTCTTGTGCAGTATTGAACATGCTGCACTACTCCCATCCGGGGGACTGTTGTCACTTGTGGCTTCAGTCCCCCGCGTTACGTTATGCGGTTTTTCTGGTCTGACTGGAATGCCGCATTTTCGTTATTTGAACACGCCACAAAGCAACACGCCGACGGAGTGAATGCTGCCGAGTTGACGGATGCATCAGATGCATCGGCGATGAGGGTATTTTGAGACCGCCAGTGCGTTGTACATGTAGTACTTCGCATAATGGCGAGGCCCTTGAACTAAGCATACGGGCTGTGGCGTGTTCATGTACAGCATTGAATATGCTGTACTACTCCCTACCGGGGGACTGTTGTCACTTGTGGCTGCAGTCCCCCGCGTCACGTTGTGCGGTTTTTCTGGTCTGACCGGAATGCCGCATTTTCGTTGTCTGAGCGCGCCACGTAGCAACATGCCGCTGGATCTAGAAATCGGGATGCAACCAATCACCTGGGCAACCCAGGCCGCAAGGGGCAAACGTGCCCTAGCCACACTTGAGCCTCCACGAAAAAGGTACCGCTGGATAGCTCGTGTTCTCAAAACGCAGCGAACCGAACGAAGTGTGGTGGAGAGGAAGAGGCAGCCTCTCCGACTGCTGTCTCCCGCGTGTTTGCCGTGCGTGGCGACCCTTGTCGTCGGAAAAGAGGATCCTGGGATCTGAGGGGGCCCTCTCCTGCGGGTGAGACGTCCCCAACACGTACCTTTGGCCTCTGCTTCGGCTAGATGGGAGGCTGGACGAGAAAAGCAGCCCTGGTCCAGTCAATCGGCTTGGAACGACCATACGCTTCGGCGAGTGGGTTCTGACGGGCGAGGACGCGGGCTGGGTTGAGCAATCGGCCCAGTCAGCAGACTATGTCCGGTGCGTAGCCCTAACCCAGCCTGATGGCGGGTTCCAAAATGTGTGGGTCGGTGGTGGCCGGGGAGCGTACCGGATGAAGGCAAAGATCTAACTATGGGATCTAAATTGAAAGTACAAATTGAACGTTCGAAGTCGGCGGGTCCAGCTCCTACTCGGAGTGAAGCCGTCGCCACAGACGCGGAAGCTACAGCAGCAGCTGTTAGCCCTCCTGCGTCTGCGAAAAAGACAAGGTCCGGGAAGGTGCTGAACATCGCCAATCCTCGTGTGACCTTGGAGAGATGCGTGACACCCACGCGAGCGGTCTCGGTGAAAACTGAGGCCACGGTAGAAGGCGCGCCGGACACCGGTAACGTGGGGACAGCGCCCAAGTCGGGGGACTCCCCCAGCCGCAAGGCTGGGAAGGAGAAACCCAGAAAAATCGAATCAGTCAAAGACACGCTCGTGAAGGTGCAACCGGCACCCGTGCGTGTCGAAGACCCCGAAGGTGGCGGTTGGAAAACCGTCACCAAAAAGTCGAAGCGTGCCAAGCCAGTCGCACCTACTGGCAAGGCCGCAGCAAACCAGGCCAGGAAATCGAAGGGGACGGTTTCCGGGCACAAGGTACGGCCTCTCGATCTCGTGAGAGACGAAGCCTTCAGGCGAGTATCGGAGATACGGACCTTTTGCTTTCGACCCGAGTCGAAAGTCAACAAGGAGTCCGGGTCGAAGATACTAGCAGAAGTCGGAGCACTCAACGAGTTGGTCCAGGAGCTGATTCAACGAAACAGCTTCGTCGAAGGGCAACTCGCCGCGGTCAGGGCGGACCTAAAAGCGCGTCCTGCCGTAATGAGTGCGGCGCGACCTGGGCCGTCCAAGGGAACCCTCCCGAAGACGGTCTCCAATGCCGCGCAGTTGACCTACGCCCAAGTGGCAAAGGTCAACCAGTCAGCGACTCCGGAGGCGAGAAGACCACCGACACAATACGTGGTGCGTATCTTCCCGCCAAAGGATAAAGGACAGAACAGCGATGCTACTAAGAGAGCTGTTCTGTCGATCGTAAAACCTGCGAAGGAGGCGATCCGTGTCAGATCGGTTCGACGCATCCACTCCGGTGGCATCGTCGTCGAAACCGATCGCAAGGAGGACCTAAAAGCCTTCGTAGGCAATAAGAAGCTGGCGAGTGCGGGACTGTCCGTCTCCTTGCCCAGCAAACGGGACCCCGAGGTCCTGATTTATGACATTCCGAAAGGGATGGGCAAGGAGGAAATTGCCTCCAGTCTTTGGAGGCAAAACCTCTCTGAGGCGTCCCAGAAGGATGTGCCTTCGGGTGTTCGGGTCAGTCGCATGGCTGGCAAGACCCCGGAGACAGCCAACTGGGTAGTGGCCGTCAGTCCGCAGATTCGTCGGCGGCTGGCGCAGAGAGGGGACCGGGTGTACCTCGGGTGGAGTTCCTGTCGTGTGCGGGACTTCATACAGGTCACCCGATGCTATAAGTGCCAGCGCTTCGGGCACACGGCGAAGCGCTGCAAATTCAAAGAGGATGTCTGCGGACATTGTGCCGAAAAAGGGCACGGGTATGCGCTCTGTAACAGGAAGAGCAAGCCTCCGGTTTGCTCCAACTGTAAAGACAGAGGGCGACCATCTGAGCATAAGTCGCGAGACCCGGCCTGCGCCTCCTATCAGGAAGCGCTGGTTTTGGAGATGTCTCGTATAAGACGCGAATAATAATTTGAATCTCGAATGGATAGTACAAACGACCGGCGACGCTCGAGAGTCATACGGGTCATGCAGCATAACATGCAGCGGGCCCGAAATGTGACCGACGAAGTCCGGACTGAGATGCATAGGCGAGGGGTAGATGTGTTGCTTGCACAAGAGCCATATAGCTGGCGGGGTACTGTGCCCGGGCTAGGCTTGAGAACGAGGCTGATCACGGCAGGCGAACCGGTGATGGCTGCAATAGCGGTCAGAAACCCGGATCTAACCGTGGTCAAAGTCTCTAACTTGTGCGACACGCATTTGTCCTGTGTCAGCATCTCGGGTTCGTTTGGGAGCTTCTTCCTGATCAGCCAGTACTTTCAATGCTCCGATGACGTTGAATCAGGTCTGGCGCGATTGGAGAGAGCTCTTTCCGCACTTAAGCATAACCGAGTCATTATCTCTGCCGACGTTAACGCAAAATCAGCCCAGTGGGGCAGCGCGGAGACGGACGTGAGAGGCCGTAAACTCGAAGAGTTTATCGTGAGCCATGGCTTGGTTGTCTTGAACGAGGCTGGAAACGCTCCGACGTTTTCCAGCCCTAGTGGACAGTCATACATCGACGTCACACTATCGACACCTGATATTTGCGACAAGGTGCGAGGTTGGAAGGTCCGCGAGGACCTGACGACCAGCGACCACCGAGTCATAGAGTTTTCTTTGAGTTTTTGCGCCGAGGACGGTGCTGCCGAAATTAGTAGCAACAGCAGCACCAACCGGAACGGATTATTACCAAGGTTCCGACTCCGAAGCGCAAAATGGCCCGAGTTCGACAAGGCGCTGCAGGAAAGTAAGAGGAGTATATCCCCCGATCCATTGAACAATAAGGGGGATGTCGAACATCTAGCACAGGAGATCGAAAGAATGATCGTCCAAGCGTGCGACTCCTCGATGCCAACCAAGCAGTGGCATTCAAAATCCGTCCCATGGTGGACGGCCGACCTGACGAGGCAAAAGAGGCGAGTCTACAAACTTAGACGAGCCTCGCAGAACGCAGCATGTTCAGAGGAGCAGAGGGCGGCCAAGAGGACCGAGTATCTTAAACAGAGAAAGGCCTACAAAGCCGCCATCAAAGCTGCTCGGTCGCACAGCTGGCGTGCATTCGTGACCGAGCAGGGAAACAAGGAACCCTGGGGCCTCATTTATAAGATCACGAGGCAGAAGATGACAGCCAGCACGGTCATCTCGAATATAAATCGTAACACTGCCCAGGGTTACACCACAGACTGGGACTCCACCGCTTCCGCGCTGCTGGAGGGGTTAATTCCGGACGATAGCCCCGCGAATGACTCCCCGGATCATGCGCGAGTCAGGAGGGAAGCTGCCATCGAGCCGGAGAGTGAGGACGCCAGTCCCTTCACCCTCTCGGAGCTCAGATCGGCGGTCAACCGACTGAAGAGCGGCAAGTGTCCAGGCCTAGATCGGATCGAGCCGGAGATTTTAAAACGTTCGTGTAATACAATCTCACGCGAGCTCCTCCGACTCTACAACGGATGCCTGGCACACGGAGTCTTTCCCGTGGAATGGAAAGTCGGGTCCATCATTACCATCCTTAAAGGACCCGAGAAACCTGAAACGGAGATAAAGTCCTACAGACCAATATGCTTGCTTTCGGTCGTAGGCAAAGTCTTGGAGAAGCTAATCGCTACGCGATTAGCTAGTTTGTTTTTGCACCCCGACTACGCCTCCGATCGGCAATACGGATTCAGGCCGCATCGATCCACGACTGATGCCGTGGTAAAGATGAGGGAGCTTGCGTCCGGTCGAGAGGAAAAGTACGTCGTGGGTCTGCTCTTCGACATTGCTGCGGCCTTTGATAATGTCTGGTGGCCAAGCATACTCAACGCGTTGAGGAAGCGAGGCTGCCCAAAAAACCTACTTAGATTGGTGGTCGACTACTTCGACGGCCGCGTGGTGACTATGGTGTCTGATCGCGGTGCAGTGCGGAAGAAAGTCACTAAGGGCTGCCCACAGGGATCGATTCTTGGTCCGAGCTGTTGGAACTTAGTCTTCGACGAGGTTCTACAGCTCTTATCGAACGCCGGGCTCGCTTGCGAGCCCATCGCCTATGCAGACGACCTTCTTGTCTTGATCTTCGCGAACAGCAGGAAGGGTCTAGAAAGCAATGGCCAATTGGTTGTGGACACCATTTCTCGCTGGTGCGACCAGCAGAAATTGTCGCTGTCTGCGACCAAGACCGAGATGTTATTCTTAAAAGGCTCTCTCGACAGAGAGAGGCCACCTGTGATAAAAGTAGGAGGTCGGAATATTGCCGCCAAGGACTCTGTGCGTTACCTTGGCGTGCATTTTGACTCTAGACTGGGTATCCATTCCCATGTCGAGTATTTGAATGCCAAGTCCTTGCGAACGTTTAATGCGCTAGCAAGGATTGCTAAGTCGAACTGGGGATTGGGATATCGGACGATGCGTACTTTGTACCGCGGCTTGTTTGTCCCAATCGTCACGTATGCTGCCGCGGGCTGGGCAGACCGCCTTACCTCTGGGACGAGTAAAGTGCTCACCAGGGCGCAGAGGCATGTTCTGCTTGGCTGCGTCAAAGCCTACAGGACAGTCTCCACTGATGCGATCCCCGTGATCGCCGGGGAGATACCTGTGGACTTGGCGATAGCGGAGTTCAGCTGCGTGTACAAAGCCAGGAAGAAACTCGGGTTCCAACATGGAACCTATCAAGTGAGTCAGGCCGAATTGGCTGACGAAGTCGTCACCGAAGCCCAAGTTCGCAGAAGGCTGAGGGAGGCGACTTTAGAGATGTGGCAGCAGAGATGGTCGTCCTCGACGAAGGGTAGGGAAACCTTCCAATACTTCGGCGA
>NW_027476552.1:147500-160000 GCF_051020955.1 Megalopta genalis | reverse complement strand
TTACTCTTGATCGGTACGTTGGGACTTTGAAAATATTCGGGCGTTCCAATCGCTCGTCTGTTGCATCATAGCGCGTCTCGGCGCAATCGACCGATTCGCTCGATCCATTATTTTCGATTTACGGCTAAAATAAATTTTTCTAATTTTTTTCAATAACATATTCCTGCTTAAATAACTTTTTTACATAGGGATTAAGCATTTAGAACGATACATTGTTTAAAGTAAGGGCACTTTACTCTTGACATTTTACGGTTTTTTCAATTTTCTGAAAAATCCTATCATTAGATTTTTTTAAAAATACGATAATCTTGCTTAACTAACGTTTCTACATAGGGATTAAGCATTTAGAACGAAATCTAATGTCAGAAAATGGCACTTTACTCTTGACATTTTTCGGTTTTTTCAATTTTCTGGAAAATCCTATCATTAGATTTTTTTTAAAATACGATATTCTTGCTTAACTAACGTTTTTACATAGGGATTAAGCATTTAGAACGAAATCTAATGTAGGAAAATGGTACTTTACTCTTGATCGGTACGTTGGGACTTTGAAAATATTCGGGCGTACGCGGCGCGCTCGGCGCTTCGAACAGCTCCGGTGTCCCCATTATTTTCGATTTACGGCTAAAATAAATTTTTCTAATTTTTTTCAATAACATATTCCTGCTAAAATAACTTTTTTACATAGGGATTAAGCATTTAGAACGATACATTGTTTAAAATAAGGGCACTTTACTCTTGACATTTTACGGTTTTTTCAATTTTCTGAAAAATCCTATCATTAGATTTTTTTAAAAATACGATATTCTTGCTTAACTAACGTTTCTACATAGGGATTAAGCATTTAGAACGAAATCTAATGTCAGAAAATGGCACTTTACTCTTGACATTTTTCGGTTTTTTCAATTTTCTGGGAAATCCTATCATTAGATTTTTTTAAAAATACGATATTCTTGCTTAACTAACGTTTTTACATAGGGATTAAGCATTTAGAACGAAACCTAATGTAGGAAAATGGTACTTTACTCTTGATCGGTACGTTGGGACTTTGAAAATATTCGGGCGTTCCAATCGCTCGTCTGTTGCATCATAGCGCGTCTCGGCGCAATCGACCGATTCGCTCGATCCATTATTTTCGATTTACGGCTAAAATAAATTTTTCTAATTTTTTTCAATAACATATTCCTGCTAAAATAACTTTTTTACATAGGGATTAAGCATTTAGAACGATACATTGTTTAAAATAAGGGCACTTTACTCTTGACATTTTACGGTTTTTTCAATTTTCTGAAAAATCCTATCATTAGATTTTTTTAAAAATACGATATTCTTGCTTAACTAACGTTTCTACATAGGGATTAAGCATTTAGAACGAAATCTAATGTCAGAAAATGGCACTTTACTCTTGACATTTTTCGGTTTTTTCAATTTTCTGGAAAATCCTATCATTAGATTTTTTTAAAAATACGATATTCTTGCTTAACTAACGTTTTTACATAGGGATTAAGCATTTAGAACGAAATCTAATGTAGGAAAATGGTACTTTACTCTTGATCGGTACGTTGGGACTTTGAAAATATTCGGGCGTTCCAATCGCTCGTCTGTTGCATCATAGCGCGTCTCGGCGCAATCGACCGATTCGCTCGATCCATTATTTTCGATTTACGGCTAAAATAAATTTTTCTAATTTTTTTCAATAACATATTCCTGCTTAAATAACTTTTTTACATAGGGATTAAGCATTTAGAACGATACATTGTTTAAAGTAAGGGCACTTTACTCTTGACATTTTACGGTTTTTTCAATTTTCTGAAAAATCCTATCATTAGATTTTTTTAAAAATACGATATTCTTGCTTAACTAACGTTTCTACATAGGGATTAAGCATTTAGAACGAAATCTAATGTCAGAAAATGGCACTTTACTCTTGACATTTTTCGGTTTTTTCAATTTTCTGGGAAATCCTATCATTAGATTTTTTTAAAAATACGATATTCTTGCTTAACTAACGTTTTTACATAGGGATTAAGCATTTAGAACGAAATCTAATGTAGGAAAATGGTACTTTACTCTTGATCGGTACGTTGGGACTTTGAAAATATTCGGGCGCTCCAATCGCTCGTCTGTTGCATCATAGCGCGTCTCGGCGCAATCGACCGATTCGCTCGATCCATTATTTTCGATTTACGGCTAAAATAAATTTTTCTAATTTTTTTCAATAACATATTCCTGCTTAAATAACTTTTTTACATAGGGATTAAGCATTTAGAACGATACATTGTTTAAAGTAAGGGCACTTTACTCTTGACATTTTACGGTTTTTTCAATTTTCTGAAAAATCCTATCATTAGATTTTTTTAAAAATACGATATTCTTGCTTAACTAACGTTTCTACATAGGGATTAAGCATTTAGAACGAAATCTAATGTCAGAAAATGGCACTTTACTCTTGACATTTTACGGTTTTTTCAATTTTCTGAAAAATCCTATCATTAGATTTTTTTAAAAATACGATATTCTTGCTTAACTAACGTTTCTACATAGGGATTAAGCATTTAGAACGAAATCTAATGTCAGAAAATGGCACTTTACTCTTGACATTTTTCGGTTTTTTCAATTTTCTGGGAAATCCTATCATTAGATTTTTTTAAAAATACGATATTCTTGCTTAACTAACGTTTTTACATAGGGATTAAGCATTTAGAACGAAACCTAATGTAGGAAAATGGTACTTTACTCTTGATCGGTACGTTGGGACTTTGAAAATATTCGGGCGTTCCAATCGCTCGTCTGTTGCATCATAGCGCGTCTCGGCGCAATCGACCGATTCGCTCGATCCATTATTTTCGATTTACGGCTAAAATAAATTTTTCTAATTTTTTTCAATAACATATTCCTGCTAAAATAACTTTTTTACATAGGGATTAAGCATTTAGAACGATACATTGTTTAAAATAAGGGCACTTTACTCTTGACATTTTACGGTTTTTTCAATTTTCTGAAAAATCCTATCATTAGATTTTTTTAAAAATACGATATTCTTGCTTAACTAACGTTTCTACATAGGGATTAAGCATTTAGAACGAAATCTAATGTCAGAAAATGGCACTTTACTCTTGACATTTTTCGGTTTTTTCAATTTTCTGGAAAATCCTATCATTAGATTTTTTTAAAAATACGATATTCTTGCTTAACTAACGTTTTTACATAGGGATTAAGCATTTAGAACGAAATCTAATGTAGGAAAATGGTACTTTACTCTTGATCGGTACGTTGGGACTTTGAAAATATTCGGGCGTTCCAATCGCTCGTCTGTTGCATCATAGCGCGTCTCGGCGCAATCGACCGATTCGCTCGATCCATTATTTTCGATTTACGGCTAAAATAAATTTTTCTAATTTTTTTCAATAACATATTCCTGCTTAAATAACTTTTTTACATAGGGATTAAGCATTTAGAACGATACATTGTTTAAAGTAAGGGCACTTTACTCTTGACATTTTACGGTTTTTTCAATTTTCTGAAAAATCCTATCATTAGATTTTTTTAAAAATACGATATTCTTGCTTAACTAACGTTTCTACATAGGGATTAAGCATTTAGAACGAAATCTAATGTCAGAAAATGGCACTTTACTCTTGACATTTTTCGGTTTTTTCAATTTTCTGGGAAATCCTATCATTAGATTTTTTTAAAAATACGATATTCTTGCTTAACTAACGTTTTTACATAGGGATTAAGCATTTAGAACGAAATCTAATGTAGGAAAATGGTACTTTACTCTTGATCGGTACGTTGGGACTTTGAAAATATTCGGGCGCTCCAATCGCTCGTCTGTTGCATCATAGCGCGTCTCGGCGCAATCGACCGATTCGCTCGATCCATTATTTTCGATTTACGGCTAAAATAAATTTTTCTAATTTTTTTCAATAACATATTCCTGCTTAAATAACTTTTTTACATAGGGATTAAGCATTTAGAACGATACATTGTTTAAAGTAAGGGCACTTTACTCTTGACATTTTACGGTTTTTTCAATTTTCTGAAAAATCCTATCATTAGATTTTTTTAAAAATATGATATTCTTGCTTAACTAACGTTTCTACATAGGGATTAAGCATTTAGAACGAAATCTAATGTCAGAAAATGGCACTTTACTCTTGACATTTTTCGGTTTTTTCAATTTTCTGGAAAATCCTATCATTAGATTTTTTTTAAAATACGATATTCTTGCTTAACTAACGTTTTTACATAGGGATTAAGCATTTAGAACGAAATCTAATGTAGGAAAATGGTACTTTACTCTTGATCGGTACGTTGGGACTTTGAAAATATTCGGGCGTACGCGGCGCGCTCGGCGCTTCGAACAGCTCCGGTGTCCCCATTATTTTCGATTTACGGCTAAAATAAATTTTTCTAATTTTTTTCAATAACATATTCCTGCTAAAATAACTTTTTTACATAGGGATTAAGCATTTAGAACGATACATTGTTTAAAATAAGGGCACTTTACTCTTGACATTTTACGGTTTTTTCAATTTTCTGAAAAATCCTATCATTAGATTTTTTTAAAAATACGATATTCTTGCTTAACTAACGTTTCTACATAGGGATTAAGCATTTAGAACGAAATCTAATGTCAGAAAATGGCACTTTACTCTTGACATTTTTCGGTTTTTTCAATTTTCTGGGAAATCCTATCATTAGATTTTTTTAAAAATACGATATTCTTGCTTAACTAACGTTTTTACATAGGGATTAAGCATTTAGAACGAAATCTAATGTAGGAAAATGGTACTTTACTCTTGATCGGTACGTTGGGACTTTGAAAATATTCGGGCGTTCCAATCGCTCGTCTGTTGCATCATAGCGCGTCTCGGCGCAATCGACCGATTCGCTCGATCCATTATTTTCGATTTACGGCTAAAATAAATTTTTCTAATTTCTTTCAATAACATATTCCTGCTTAAATAACTTTTTTACATAGGGATTAAGCATTTAGAACGATACATTGTTTAAAATAAGGGCACTTTACTCTTGACATTTTACGGTTTTTTCAATTTTCTGAAAAATCCTATCATTAGATTTTTTTAAAAATACGATATTCTTGCTTAGCTAACGTTTCTACATAGGGATTAAGCATTTAGAACGAAATCTAATGTCAGAAAATGGCACTTTACTCTTGACATTTTTCGGTTTTTTCAATTTTCTGGAAAATCCTATCATTAGATTTTTTTAAAAATACGATATTCTTGCTTAACTAACGTTTTTACATAGGGATTAAGCATTTAGAACGAAATCTAATGTAGGAAAATGGTACTTTACTCTTGATCGGTACGTTGGGACTTTGAAAATATTCGGGCGTTCCAATCGCTCGTCTGTTGCATCATAGCGCGTCTCGGCGCAATCGACCGATTCGCTCGATCCATTATTTTCGATTTACGGCTAAAATAAATTTTTCTAATTTTTTTCAATAACATATTCCTGCTAAAATAACTTTTTTACATAGGGATTAAGCATTTAGAACGATACATTGTTTAAAATAAGGGCACTTTACTCTTGACATTTTACGGTTTTTTCAATTTTCTGAAAAATCCTATCATTAGATTTTTTTAAAAATACGATATTCTTGCTTAACTAACGTTTCTACATAGGGATTAAGCATTTAGAACGAAATCTAATGTCAGAAAATGGCACTTTACTCTTGACATTTTTCGGTTTTTTCAATTTTCTGGAAAATCCTATCATTAGATTTTTTTAAAAATACGATATTCTTGCTTAACTAACGTTTTTACATAGGGATTAAGCATTTAGAACGAAATCTAATGTAGGAAAATGGTACTTTACTCTTGATCGGTACGTTGGGACTTTGAAAATATTCGGGCGTTCCAATCGCTCGTCTGTTGCATCATAGCGCGTCTCGGCGCAATCGACCGATTCGCTCGATCCATTATTTTCGATTTACGGCTAAAATAAATTTTTCTAATTTTTTTCAATAACATATTCCTGCTTAAATAACTTTTTTACATAGGGATTAAGCATTTAGAACGATACATTGTTTAAAGTAAGGGCACTTTACTCTTGACATTTTACGGTTTTTTCAATTTTCTGAAAAATCCTATCATTAGATTTTTTTAAAAATACGATATTCTTGCTTAACTAACGTTTCTACATAGGGATTAAGCATTTAGAACGAAATCTAATGTCAGAAAATGGCACTTTACTCTTGACATTTTACGGTTTTTTCAATTTTCTGAAAAATCCTATCATTAGATTTTTTTAAAAATACGATATTCTTGCTTAACTAACGTTTCTACATAGGGATTAAGCATTTAGAACGAAATCTAATGTCAGAAAATGGCACTTTACTCTTGACATTTTTCGGTTTTTTCAATTTTCTGGGAAATCCTATCATTAGATTTTTTTAAAAATACGATATTCTTGCTTAACTAACGTTTTTACATAGGGATTAAGCATTTAGAACGAAATCTAATGTAGGAAAATGGTACTTTACTCTTGATCGGTACGTTGGGACTTTGAAAATATTCGGGCGTTCCAATCGCTCGTCTGTTGCATCATAGCGCGTCTCGGCGCAATCGACCGATTCGCTCGATCCATTATTTTCGATTTACGGCTAAAATAAATTTTTCTAATTTCTTTCAATAACATATTCCTGCTTAAATAACTTTTTTACATAGGGATTAAGCATTTAGAACGATACATTGTTTAAAATAAGGGCACTTTACTCTTGACATTTTACGGTTTTTTCAATTTTCTGAAAAATCCTATCATTAGATTTTTTTAAAAATACGATATTCTTGCTTAGCTAACGTTTCTACATAGGGATTAAGCATTTAGAACGAAATCTAATGTCAGAAAATGGCACTTTACTCTTGACATTTTTCGGTTTTTTCAATTTTCTGGAAAATCCTATCATTAGATTTTTTTAAAAATACGATATTCTTGCTTAACTAACGTTTTTACATAGGGATTAAGCATTTAGAACGAAATCTAATGTAGGAAAATGGTACTTTACTCTTGATCGGTACGTTGGGACTTTGAAAATATTCGGGCGTTCCAATCGCTCGTCTGTTGCATCATAGCGCGTCTCGGCGCAATCGACCGATTCGCTCGATCCATTATTTTCGATTTACGGCTAAAATAAATTTTTCTAATTTTTTTCAATAACATATTCCTGCTTAAATAACTTTTTTACATAGGGATTAAGCATTTAGAACGATACATTGTTTAAAGTAAGGGCACTTTACTCTTGACATTTTACGGTTTTTTCAATTTTCTGAAAAATCCTATCATTAGATTTTTTTAAAAATACGATAATCTTGCTTAACTAACGTTTCTACATAGGGATTAAGCATTTAGAACGAAATCTAATGTCAGAAAATGGCACTTTACTCTTGACATTTTTCGGTTTTTTCAATTTTCTGGAAAATCCTATCATTAGATTTTTTTTAAAATACGATATTCTTGCTTAACTAACGTTTTTACATAGGGATTAAGCATTTAGAACGAAATCTAATGTAGGAAAATGGTACTTTACTCTTGATCGGTACGTTGGGACTTTGAAAATATTCGGGCGTACGCGGCGCGCTCGGCGCTTCGAACAGCTCCGGTGTCCCCATTATTTTCGATTTACGGCTAAAATAAATTTTTCTAATTTTTTTCAATAACATATTCCTGCTAAAATAACTTTTTTACATAGGGATTAAGCATTTAGAACGATACATTGTTTAAAATAAGGGCACTTTACTCTTGACATTTTACGGTTTTTTCAATTTTCTGAAAAATCCTATCATTAGATTTTTTTAAAAATACGATATTCTTGCTTAACTAACGTTTCTACATAGGGATTAAGCATTTAGAACGAAATCTAATGTCAGAAAATGGCACTTTACTCTTGACATTTTTCGGTTTTTTCAATTTTCTGGAAAATCCTATCATTAGATTTTTTTAAAAATACGATATTCTTGCTTAACTAACGTTTTTACATAGGGATTAAGCATTTAGAACGAAATCTAATGTAGGAAAATGGTACTTTACTCTTGATCGGTACGTTGGGACTTTGAAAATATTCGGGCGTTCCAATCGCTCGTCTGTTGCATCATAGCGCGTCTCGGCGCAATCGACCGATTCGCTCGATCCATTATTTTCGATTTACGGCTAAAATAAATTTTTCTAATTTTTTTCAATAACATATTCCTGCTTAAATAACTTTTTTACATAGGGATTAAGCATTTAGAACGATACATTGTTTAAAGTAAGGGCACTTTACTCTTGACATTTTACGGTTTTTTCAATTTTCTGAAAAATCCTATCATTAGATTTTTTTAAAAATACGATAATCTTGCTTAACTAACGTTTCTACATAGGGATTAAGCATTTAGAACGAAATCTAATGTCAGAAAATGGCACTTTACTCTTGACATTTTTCGGTTTTTTCAATTTTCTGGAAAATCCTATCATTAGATTTTTTTCAAAATACGATATTCTTGCTTAACTAACGTTTTTACATAGGGATTAAGCATTTAGAACGAAATCTAATGTAGGAAAATGGTACTTTACTCTTGATCGGTACGTTGGGACTTTGAAAATATTCGGGCGTACGCGGCGCGCTCGGCGCTTCGAACA
Organism: Megalopta genalis; assembly: GCF_051020955.1. Taxonomy (NCBI): domain Eukaryota; kingdom Metazoa; phylum Arthropoda; class Insecta; order Hymenoptera; family Halictidae; genus Megalopta; species Megalopta genalis. The sequence goes on along the minus strand of NW_027476552.1, from coordinate 151,354 downwards.
GCTCCGGTGTCCCCATTATTTTCGATTTACGGCTAAAATAAATTTTTCTAATTTTTTTCAATAACATATTCCTGCTAAAATAACTTTTTTACATAGGGATTAAGCATTTAGAACGATACATTGTTTAAAATAAGGGCACTTTACTCTTGACATTTTACGGTTTTTTCAATTTTCTGAAAAATCCTATCATTAGATTTTTTTAAAAATACGATATTCTTGCTTAACTAACGTTTCTACATAGGGATTAAGCATTTAGAACGAAATCTAATGTCAGAAAATGGCACTTTACTCTTGACATTTTTCGGTTTTTTCAATTTTCTGGGAAATCCTATCATTAGATTTTTTTAAAAATACGATATTCTTGCTTAACTAACGTTTTTACATAGGGATTAAGCATTTAGAACGAAACCTAATGTAGGAAAATGGTACTTTACTCTTGATCGGTACGTTGGGACTTTGAAAATATTCGGGCGTTCCAATCGCTCGTCTGTTGCATCATAGCGCGTCTCGGCGCAATCGACCGATTCGCTCGATCCATTATTTTCGATTTACGGCTAAAATAAATTTTTCTAATTTTTTTCAATAACATATTCCTGCTTAAATAACTTTTTTACATAGGGATTAAGCATTTAGAACGATACATTGTTTAAAATAAGGGCACTTTACTCTTGACATTTTACGGTTTTTTCAATTTTCTGAAAAATCCTATCATTAGATTTTTTTAAAAATACGATATTCTTGCTTAACTAACGTTTCTACATAGGGATTAAGCATTTAGAACGAAATCTAATGTCAGAAAATGGCACTTTACTCTTGACATTTTTCGGTTTTTTCAATTTTCTGGAAAATCCTATCATTAGATTTTTTTAAAAATACGATATTCTTGCTTAACTAACGTTTTTACATAGGGATTAAGCATTTAGAACGAAATCTAATGTAGGAAAATGGTACTTTACTCTTGATCGGTACGTTGGGACTTTGAAAATATTCGGGCGTTCCAATCGCTCGTCTGTTGCATCATAGCGCGTCTCGGCGCAATCGACCGATTCGCTCGATCCATTATTTTCGATTTACGGCTAAAATAAATTTTTCTAATTTTTTTCAATAACATATTCCTGCTTAAATAACTTTTTTACATAGGGATTAAGCATTTAGAACGATACATTGTTTAAAATAAGGGCACTTTACTCTTGACATTTTACGGTTTTTTCAATTTTCTGAAAAATCCTATCATTAGATTTTTTTAAAAATACGATATTCTTGCTTAACTAACGTTTCTACATAGGGATTAAGCATTTAGAACGAAATCTAATGTCAGAAAATGGCACTTTACTCTTGACATTTTTCGGTTTTTTCAATTTTCTGGAAAATCCTATCATTAGATTTTTTTAAAAATACGATATTCTTGCTTAACTAACGTTTTTACATAGGGATTAAGCATTTAGAACGAAATCTAATGTAGGAAAATGGTACTTTACTCTTGATCGGTACGTTGGGACTTTGAAAATATTCGGGCGTTCCAATCGCTCGTCTGTTGCATCATAGCGCGTCTCGGCGCAATCGACCGATTCGCTCGATCCATTATTTTCGATTTACGGCTAAAATAAATTTTTCTAATTTTTTTCAATAACATATTCCTGCTTAAATAACTTTTTTACATAGGGATTAAGCATTTAGAACGATACATTGTTTAAAGTAAGGGCACTTTACTCTTGACATTTTACGGTTTTTTCAATTTTCTGAAAAATCCTATCATTAGATTTTTTTAAAAATACGATATTCTTGCTTAACTAACGTTTCTACATAGGGATTAAGCATTTAGAACGAAATCTAATGTCAGAAAATGGCACTTTACTCTTGACATTTTTCGGTTTTTTCAATTTTCTGGGAAATCCTATCATTAGATTTTTTTAAAAATACGATATTCTTGCTTAACTAACGTTTTTACATAGGGATTAAGCATTTAGAACGAAACCTAATGTAGGAAAATGGTACTTTACTCTTGATCGGTACGTTGGGACTTTGAAAATATTCGGGCGTACGCGGCGCGCTCGGCGCTTCGAACAGCTCCGGTGTCCCCATTATTTTCGATTTACGGCTAAAATAAATTTTTCTAATTTTTTTCAATAACATATTCCTGCTAAAATAACTTTTTTACATAGGGATTAAGCATTTAGAACGATACATTGTTTAAAATAAGGGCACTTTACTCTTGACATTTTACGGTTTTTTCAATTTTCTGAAAAATCCTATCATTAGATTTTTTTAAAAATACGATATTCTTGCTTAACTAACGTTTCTACATAGGGATTAAGCATTTAGAACGAAATCTAATGTCAGAAAATGGCACTTTACTCTTGACATTTTTCGGTTTTTTCAATTTTCTGGAAAATCCTATCATTAGATTTTTTTAAAAATACGATATTCTTGCTTAACTAACGTTTTTACATAGGGATTAAGCATTTAGAACGAAATCTAATGTAGGAAAATGGTACTTTACTCTTGATCGGTACGTTGGGACTTAGAAAATATTCGGCCGTACGCGGCGCGTCTCGGCGCTTCGAACAGCTCCGGTGTCCCCATTATTTTCGATTTACGGCTAAAATAAATTTTTCTAATTTTTTTCAATTACATATTCTTGCTTAGATAACTTTTTTACATAGGGATTAAGCATTTAGAACGACATATTGTTTAAAATAATGGTACTTTACTCTTGTGATTTTTCGGTTTTTTTTGATTATTTTGAAAAATAAATTTTTGTAATTTTTTTAAATACGATATTCGTGATCAGTGAACGATTTCACATATGGATTAAGCATTTAGAATCGTGCGGAAGCGTTATTAAAAAAGTTTACTCGATGCGATGGGACTTTGAAAAGTTTGTGAAAATTTTCATATTGGGAAAAAATGTGTAATTTTTTGTCTAGTTTACGGTAATGTAATTTATTTTAATGTTTACTATAAATTTTTTTTTCGTTCGTTCACGCGCTATGTTACAACAGCACGGCCGGGCGGTCTGTTGCCGCGGCGGTTTACACTCATAAGCGCGCGTGCTATTCGGCCGGCGGCGCCGGCGTCCTTGCCGGCCGTTCGGTATCTATAAGAGATACACGGTCCGTGCGAGGCGGACGGAGCAGAGCGGGTTTTGGGCCAATTCTACGATCTCGGTCGAGAAGCTGTCTCAGAGCTCCTTCGGGGCTTCGGTCCTGACTGTTTCGTGCCGTTTACGTTACGGACTTTTCTCCACACAGCGTGGCCACGGGTCGGTGTCTTTGACCGAATGGCCCATATGTGGCAAGCCCTACGGGGTTGGTTACCCGTATGCACTTTGTATGTATACTCGTACTCACTGAGCAATCGACTCTTCTGTCCGAGCGATGGAAAAATTTTTTAAAATGCATCTGTAAGATTTGGAAGCAAATCGTACCAATTGAAAACTGTGGCTAAAATGAATAGCCCAGTGGAGAGAGAAAACTATCAAAAAACTGATTTTTTAAATCAAGAGGTGTCAGAAATCGAAATGCCTAGCGCGAGCGGAAGAACACGCTTTCTCGCCAGTCCAGCATGTGTCCTGTCCGTTCTTCCTCGGCTTGCCGATTTTGCCCAGATCAGAGGTTTCGTGCTTCCGGCGGTCAGAAGATCAGTGTGAGCGTACGCGCTTCCACGACTATGGCATCACCCATGTACTTTTTCCTTTGAATATATTTGAGTACATAAAAAATATTAAAACATATAGAGAGAACTGTGTCTTGGATCTTAAAAATTTGTCAATAGCGATGATATATTATTACTTAACTTGAAGTATTTGTACGTTTTAGCTGGGACGTACATTTATCTTACAAGATGTTAATAGC
>NW_027476552.1:142500-145000 GCF_051020955.1 Megalopta genalis | reverse complement strand
GCACAAAAATATATAAAAATGTACAAAGTTGGGATGTGGTGTGGTGGAGAAGAGTTGGGCCCGACCAGATCATTCGTGCGTGATTTACACGGCAGACGTGTGTACTACACGTATTAGGCCTTTGATCTGCGTTGCGTAGGCCATCTTCCTTCCAAGACACACACGTGTTGGGGTTTGTGTGATTTTATGATAGTGCCCCAACACGGAAAAATAAGCGTACGAGAAGAGTTGGGCCCGACCAGATCATTCGTGCGTGATTTATACACGGCCAGACGCGTATTATATTACACGTATTAGGCCTTTGATCTGCGTTGCGTAGGCCATCTTCTCGATAGAGAGAAAGCCAATGTATTCTTTTTTCTTTCTTTACACACACACACACACACAGTTGTAGTAGGACAGGGAGGGATGCGAGCGTGCTAATCACGCTTCCTCAAGTCTTCGCTGTGGTGTAAAAAAAAAAAGAAAAAAAGGAATCGTTGGGAAAGTCCAAAGGACGAAAATATCGGGCAGTCTGAAGATAACTTAATGCTCGTTTACATTGGTATCAAGAGAGACCGGCTTGTGTAGCTCGTTTCAATGCTGTGTCGTTGTCATTGACACCCTACTCTGTTGCGCGCTAGTGGCAGCATGAGCGTGGGACGTATATATATATGACACCCAGCTAGAGCCGGCCGTGAGTCCGTCCGGTGTAAATAACGACGAAAGGAGAGAGAAACTTTTCGAATCCAGTATCGGGTTGATAATTGTCCAGTTTGAATATCCATATCCCCGTCGTTTTTGGAGGTGATATACTCTCTGTGTTTCTTCGATAGAAGGCTTTTCAATGTTCTATTCGCTCCGACCGTCGAACTTGCAAGAAAACAGTGGTTTTGGATTTGCTCGTACATATATATATATGGTTTCGACGGAAATATCTCGTTCTTTAAGGGACAATTATGTCGTTGTACGACGACTCCCGAATCTCCTTCGCGCGCTGGTTGGAGCTCTTCGGGTATCGGTTTGTTCCGAAATATAACACAAAAATGTGGTGGATAGCAAATACACATTATATATATGAGAGAATAAAAGGGAAAAATTACCCTGAACGGTGGATCACTTGGCTCGTGGGTCGATGAAGAACGCAGCTAATTGCGCGTCAACGTGTGAACTGCAGGACACATGAACATCGACATTTCGAACGCACATTGCGGTCCACGGATACAATTCCTGGACCACGCCTGGCTGAGGGTCGTTTACGTACTTATAAACTGCTTGCGTTGATGGCACTTGTTGCCTATATACGTACGAGCGAATGATGGGCGCTTCGTCGGCGTTTGTCGCGGTCCTATGAATATTGAGAAATTTTACGTACGTCTAACAGTCTTCGAGAGAGATGGAAATCGTGTTCGAACTAGCGTGAGTGTGGAAGGCGGTGTCGTGTGTCGTATATGTTTTATATACGTCCGCCCGTCTGAAACACCGCTTCGAAGCGGTGACAAAATCTTTTTCGGGACGATTCGTATCCGTAGAACTATCGAGATTTCACTGGTACATTTTCAACGCGCTCCCGACGTCGCCTGAAATGAAACGAGATGGGTTTAACCCACGACGAAAGCGTACTACACGAGTCTGTCCTATGTGAAGACTGTGTACAGAGATCGAACGAACGCATGAAAGAAATTGAACGAAAGAACACATAACCCGCAAAAATATAGAGTAGAATTGTGACCGTTGCTTCGAATTTGAATTTATATGTATATATATATCATAGCCCCAGGGAGTGGAACCTATGAGTGTGGAAGGATGTCTCTTACCGTTATGTTGCCAGAGGAAAAAAAGTCTCTCTCTTCGTACGACACATTTGTGTACGAATTGTATCGATGGCTATATAGATCCGATGTTGCACATATTCTGAGTAAAGAACACCCCACCCGGGTTACCGTCCTAAAACTCTTCTATTGGTGTGGCTATGATGTGTGTGTCAACGCAATCGCGAGTCTGGTTCTACGGAAAACCGTTTGTCGGTCGCCCCATATATCTTTTTGTTCTCTTCAAATGATCGAATAGCGAAACCGCACGAGATCAATCGGTCGTCTAGTCCCCGAAAGTACTTTTCGGACGGACGTTAAAGTTATACCGATTGTAATCGTCTTGCGAGTGTTTCGAAGATCTATATTTGGAGAGGATATCGAATTTTATAAAAGATATATTGGTGAGGCGCGATAAACGGTTTTTTTTTTGCTTTAAGGGTTTTTTGTGTTTTTTTTATTTTTTTTTTTTTTTGTGTTGCTCTGTACACGTTTCGCAAAATGCTTTCGGGGGGGGAAGCTCTGAAAAAATTTTTTTTCACGTTCCGACGACCTCAGAGTAGGCGAGATTACCCGCTGAATTTAAGCATATTACTAAGCGGAGGAAAAGAAACTAACCAGGATTTCCTTAGTAGCGGCGAGCGAACAGGAATTAGCCCAGCACTGAATCCCGCGGAGTTCCGCCGTTGGGAAATGTAGTGTTCAGGAGG
>NW_027476552.1:122500-135000 GCF_051020955.1 Megalopta genalis | reverse complement strand
AAAGATCAGACGTTGCAAAACCATGATATAGAAAGATCAGACGTTGCATTCGGCGAAAATTAACCTTCCTATTGGTCAGTCGCGTTTCCGTGCCCAACCGAGCACAGGCCGGAATGCCGCTGATGTTGGCTCTATTTTCCAAAGCAACACGCCGCTGGCACTTTGTGTTTTTCGAGGTTACGGAAAGCAATACGCCGCTGGTACGAAACAATACGCCGCTGGAAAAAAAAGCAATACGCCGCTGGTACGAACCAATACGCCGCTGGAAAAAAAGCAATACGCCGCTGGAAAAAAAGCAATACGCCGCTGGTACGAACCAATACGCCGCTGGAAAAAAAAGCAATACGCCGCTGGTACGAAACAATACGCCGCTGGTAAAAAAGCAATACGCCGCTGGTACGAAGCAATACGCCGCTGGTACTTTGTAATAAGAATTACATTATAAGATAGAAAGCACTACGCCGCTGGACATAAAATCTCCATTATCCGAACGAAAGTAACACGCCGCTGGTACTTTATTTTATTATAATAATTTAATTATAAGACAGAAACCGCTGATACTTGGTTGTAAAATCTCCATTATCCGAACGAAAGTAACACGCCGCTGGTACTTTATTTTATTATAATAATTTAATTATAAGACAGAAACCGCTGGTACTTGGTTGTAAAATCTCCATTATCCGAACGAAAGCAATACGCCGTTGGTACTTGGTTATAAAATTTTCATTACAAGATAGAAAGCAATATGCCGCTGGTTATATTAATGTAATCTTATGGAAAGCATTACGCCGCTGGAACTTTGACCATTGCAATAATCGATCGGAAGCTATACACAGCAAGGAATACGAATATTATACCAAGAGATCGAAAACAATACGCTGTTCGGACGTTTTGACTAGCTGTCGCACAGTGCAGACGCGTCGACCCGTCGCTCCGCATTTCGAGCGCAATTTCAGTGGTTTTTCAGTTCAGAAAATTACAGAGAGTGTTTGGTTGTGTTGCAGGAGTCAAACTGAATGATTTGATGCATAAAGTTTAATTAAACTCCCATTAGTTTGCCGGGAAACATCGATTATTCCGATCTAGAAAGAGACAGAGACAGTCGATCCGCGTTATGTTAAATATCTCCAGGTTACCGATTCCACAAAATTATAAAAAGTATACGGCTGTGTAGCGGGGATCAAAACGAGTAATTTCATGTATAAAGTTTAAATAATCTCCCAATAGTTTGCCGGGAAACATCGATAATTCCGATCTAGAAAGAGACAGAGACAGTCGATCCGCGTTATGTTAAATATCTCAAGGTTACCGATTCCACAAAATTATAAAAAGTATACGGCTGTGTAGCGGGGACCAAAACGAGTAATTTCATGTATAAAGTTTAATTAATCTCCCAATAGTTTGCCGGGAAACATCGATTATTCCGATCTAGAAAGAGACAGAGACAGTCGATCCGCGTTATGTTAAATATCTCCAGGTTACCGATTCCACAAAATTATAAAAAGTATACGGCTGTGTAGCGGGGATCAAAACGAGTAATTTCATGTATAAAGTTTAAATAATCTCCCAATAGTTTGCCGGGAAACATCGATAATTCCGATCTAGAAAGAGACAGAGACAGTCGATCCGCGTTATGTTAAATATCTCAAGGTTACCGATTCCACAAAATTATAAAAAGTATACGGCTGTGTAGCGGGGATCAAAACGAGTAATTTCGTGTATAAAGTTTAATTAATCTCCGAATAGTTTTCCGGGAAACATCGATAATTCCGATCTAGAAAGAGACAGAGACAGTCGATCCGCGTTATGTTAAATATTTCAAGGTTCCCGATTCCACAAAATTATAAAAAGTATACGGCTGTGTAGCGGGGACCAAAACGAGTAATTTCATGTATAAAGTTTAATTAATCTCCCAATAGTTTGCCGGGAAACATCGATTATTCCGATCTAGAAAGAGACAGAGACAGTCGATCCGCGTTATGTTAAATATTTCAAGGTTCCCGATTCCACAAAATTATAAAAAGTATACGGCTGTGTAGCGGGGATCAAAACGAGTAATTTCGTGTATAAAGTTTAATTAATATCCCATTACTTTGCCGGGAAACATCAATACTTCGATCGCGCGAGAGAGACAGAGAAACGAACAGTCTTTTTTTCGATTTACGGCTAAAATAAATTTTTCTCATTTTATTCAATAACATATTCTTGCTTAGATAACTTTTTTACATAGGGATTAAGCATTTAGAACGATATAATGTTTAAAATAAGGGCACTTTACTCTTGACATTTTACGGTTTTTTCAATTTTCTGAAAAATCCTATCATTAGATTTTTTTAAAAATACGATAATCTTGCATAACTAACGTTTCTACATAGGGATTAAGCATTTAGAACGAAATCTAATGTCAGAAAATGGCACTTTACTCTTGACATTTTTCGGTTTTTTCAATTTTCTGGAAAATCCTATCATTAGATTTTTTTAAAAATACGATATTCTTGCTTAACTAACGTTTCTACATAGGGATTAAGCATTTAGAACGAAATCTAATGTCAGAAAATGGCACTTTACTCTTGACATTTTTCGGTTTTTTCAATTTTCTGGAAAATCCTATCATTAGATTTTTTTTAAAATACGATATTCTTGCTTAACTAACGTTTTTACATAGGGATTAAGCATTTAGAACGAAATCTAATGTAGGAAAATGGTACTTTACTCTTGACCGGTACGTTGGGACTTTGAAAATATTCGGGCGTTCCAATCGCTCGTCTGTTGCATCATAGCGCGTCTCGGCGCAATCGACCGATTCGCTCGACCCATTATTTTCGATTTACGGCTAAAATAAATTTTTCTCATTTTATTCAATAACATATTCTTGCTTAGATAACTTTTTTACATAGGGATTAAGCATTTAGAACGATATAATGTTTAAAATAAGGGCACTTTACTCTTGACATTTTACGGTTTTTTCAATTTTCTGAAAAATCCTATCATTAGATTTTTTTAAAAATACGATAATCTTGCATAACTAACGTTTCTACATAGGGATTAAGCATTTAGAACGAAATCTAATGTCAGAAAATGGCACTTTACTCTTGACATTTTTCGGTTTTTTCAATTTTCTGGAAAATCCTATCATTAGATTTTTTTAAAAATACGATATTCTTGCTTAACTAACGTTTTTACATAGGGATTAAGCATTTAGAACGAAATCTAATGTAGGAAAATGGTACTTTACTCTTGACCGGTACGTTGGGACTTTGAAAATATTCGGGCGTTCCAATCGCTCGTCTGTTGCATCATAGCGCGTCTCGGCGCAATCGACCGATTCGCTCGACCCATTATTTTCGATTTACGGCTAAAATAAATTTTTCTCATTTTATTCAATAACATATTCTTGCTTAGATAACTTTTTTACATAGGGATTAAGCATTTAGAACGATATAATGTTTAAAATAAGGGCACTTTACTCTTGACATTTTACGGTTTTTTCAATTTTCTGAAAAATCCTATCATTAGATTTTTTTAAAAATACGATAATCTTGCATAACTAACGTTTCTACATAGGGATTAAGCATTTAGAACGAAATCTAATGTCAGAAAATGGCACTTTACTCTTGACATTTTTCGGTTTTTTCAATTTTCTGGAAAATCCTATCATTAGATTTTTTTTAAAATACGATATTCTTGCTTAACTAACGTTTTTACATAGGGATTAAGCATTTAGAACGAAATCTAATGTAGGAAAATGGTACTTTACTCTTGACCGGTACGTTGGGACTTTGAAAATATTCGGGCGTTCCAATCGCTCGTCTGTTGCATCATAGCGCGTCTCGGCGCAATCGACCGATTCGCTCGACCCATTATTTTCGATTTACGGCTAAAATAAATTTTTCTCATTTTATTCAATAACATATTCTTGCTTAGATAACTTTTTTACATAGGGATTAAGCATTTAGAACGATATAATGTTTAAAATAAGGGCACTTTACTCTTGACATTTTACGGTTTTTTCAATTTTCTGAAAAATCCTATCATTAGATTTTTTTAAAAATACGATAATCTTGCATAACTAACGTTTCTACATAGGGATTAAGCATTTAGAACGAAATCTAATGTCAGAAAATGGCACTTTACTCTTGACATTTTTCGGTTTTTTCAATTTTCTGGAAAATCCTATCATTAGATTTTTTTAAAAATACGATATTCTTGCTTAACTAACGTTTTTACATAGGGATTAAGCATTTAGAACGAAATCTAATGTAGGAAAATGGTACTTTACTCTTGATCGGTACGTTGGGACTTAGAAAATATTCGGCCGTACGCGGCGCGTCTCGGCGCTTCGAACAGCTCCGGTGTCCCCATTATTTTCGATTTACGGCTAAAATAAATTTTTCTAATTTTTTTCAATAACATATTCTTGCTTAAATAACTTTTTTACATAGGGATTAAGCATTTAGAACGATACATTGTTTAAAATAATGGCACTTTACTCTTGACATTTTACGGTTTTTTCAATTTTCTGAAAAATCCTATCATTAGATTTTTTTAAAAATACGATATTCTTGCTTAACTAACGTTTCTACATAGGGATTAAGCATTTAGAACGAAATCTAATGTCAGAAAATGGCACTTTACTCTTGACATTTTTCGGTTTTTTCAATTTTCTGGAAAATCCTGTCATTAGATTTTTTTAAAAATACGATATTCTTGCTTAACAAACGTTTTTACATAGGGATTAAGCATTTAGAACGAAATCTAATGTAGGAAAATGGTACTTTACTCTTGATCGGTACGTTGGGACTTAGAAAATATTCGGCCGTACGCGGCGCGTCTCGGCGCTTCGAACAGCTTCGGTGTCCCCATTATTTTCGATTTACGGCTAAAATAAATTTTTCTAATTTTTTTCAATAACATATTCTTGCTTAAATAACTTTTTTACATAGGGATTAAGCATTTAGAACGATACATTGTTTAAAATAATGGCACTTTACTCTTGACATTTTACGGTTTTTTCAATTTTCTGAAAAATCCTATCATTAGATTTTTTTAAAAATACGATATTCTTGCTTAACTAACGTTTCTACATAGGGATTAAGCATTTAGAACGAAATCTAATGTCAGAAAATGGCACTTTACTCTTGACATTTTTCGGTTTTTTCAATTTTCTGGAAAATCCTATCATTAGATTTTTTTAAAAATACGATATTCTTGCTTAACTAACGTTTTTACATAGGGATTAAGCATTTAGAACGAAATCTAATGTAGGAAAATGGTACTTTACTCTTGATCGGTACGTTGGGACTTAGAAAATATTCGGCCGTACGCGGCGCGTCTCGGCGCTTCGAACAGCTCCGGTGTCCCCATTATTTTCGATTTACGGCTAAAATAAATTTTTCTAATTTTTTTCAATAACATATTCTTGCTTAAATAACTTTTTTACATAGGGATTAAGCATTTAGAACGATACATTGTTTAAAATAATGGCACTTTACTCTTGACATTTTACGGTTTTTTCAATTTTCTGAAAAATCCTATCATTAGATTTTTTTAAAAATACGATATTCTTGCTTAACTAACGTTTCTACATAGGGATTAAGCATTTAGAACGAAATCTAATGTCAGAAAATGGCACTTTACTCTTGACATTTTTCGGTTTTTTCAATTTTCTGGAAAATCCTATCATTAGATTTTTTTAAAAATACGATATTCTTGCTTAACTAACGTTTTTACATAGGGATTAAGCATTTAGAACGAAATCTAATGTAGGAAAATGGTACTTTACTCTTGACCGGTACGTTGGGACTTTGAAAATATTCGGGCGTTCCAATCGCTCGTCTGTTGCATCATAGCGCGTCTCGGCGCAATCGACCGATTCGCTCGACCCATTATTTTCGATTTACGGCTAAAATAAATTTTTCTCATTTTATTCAATAACATATTCTTGCTTAGATAACTTTTTTACATAGGGATTAAGCATTTAGAACGATATAATGTTTAAAATAAGGGCACTTTACTCTTGACATTTTACGGTTTTTTCAATTTTCTGAAAAATCCTATCATTAGATTTTTTTAAAAATACGATAATCTTGCATAACTAACGTTTCTACATAGGGATTAAGCATTTAGAACGAAATCTAATGTCAGAAAATGGCACTTTACTCTTGACATTTTTCGGTTTTTTCAATTTTCTGGAAAATCCTATCATTAGATTTTTTTAAAAATACGATATTCTTGCTTAACTAACGTTTTTACATAGGGATTAAGCATTTAGAACGAAATCTAATGTAGGAAAATGGTACTTTACTCTTGACCGGTACGTTGGGACTTTGAAAATATTCGGGCGTTCCAATCGCTCGTCTGTTGCATCATAGCGCGTCTCGGCGCAATCGACCGATTCGCTCGACCCATTATTTTCGATTTACGGCTAAAATAAATTTTTCTCATTTTATTCAATAACATATTCTTGCTTAGATAACTTTTTTACATAGGGATTAAGCATTTAGAACGATATAATGTTTAAAATAAGGGCACTTTACTCTTGACATTTTACGGTTTTTTCAATTTTCTGAAAAATCCTATCATTAGATTTTTTTAAAAATACGATAATCTTGCATAACTAACGTTTCTACATAGGGATTAAGCATTTAGAACGAAATCTAATGTCAGAAAATGGCACTTTACTCTTGACATTTTTCGGTTTTTTCAATTTTCTGGAAAATCCTATCATTAGATTTTTTTTAAAATACGATATTCTTGCTTAACTAACGTTTTTACATAGGGATTAAGCATTTAGAACGAAATCTAATGTAGGAAAATGGTACTTTACTCTTGACCGGTACGTTGGGACTTTGAAAATATTCGGGCGTTCCAATCGCTCGTCTGTTGCATCATAGCGCGTCTCGGCGCAATCGACCGATTCGCTCGACCCATTATTTTCGATTTACGGCTAAAATAAATTTTTCTCATTTTATTCAATAACATATTCTTGCTTAGATAACTTTTTTACATAGGGATTAAGCATTTAGAACGATATAATGTTTAAAATAAGGGCACTTTACTCTTGACATTTTACGGTTTTTTCAATTTTCTGAAAAATCCTATCATTAGATTTTTTTAAAAATACGATAATCTTGCTTAACTAACGTTTCTACATAGGGATTAAGCATTTAGAACGAAATCTAATGTCAGAAAATGGCACTTTACTCTTGACATTTTTCGGTTTTTTCAATTTTCTGGAAAATCCTATCATTAGATTTTTTTTAAAATACGATATTCTTGCTTAACTAACGTTTTTACATAGGGATTAAGCATTTAGAACGAAATCTAATGTAGGAAAATGGTACTTTACTCTTGACCGGTACGTTGGGACTTTGAAAATATTCGGGCGTTCCAATCGCTCGTCTGTTGCATCATAGCGCGTCTCGGCGCAATCGACCGATTCGCTCGACCCATTATTTTCGATTTACGGCTAAAATAAATTTTTCTCATTTTATTCAATAACATATTCTTGCTTAGATAACTTTTTTACATAGGGATTAAGCATTTAGAACGATATAATGTTTAAAATAAGGGCACTTTACTCTTGACATTTTACGGTTTTTTCAATTTTCTGAAAAATCCTATCATTAGATTTTTTTAAAAATACGATAATCTTGCATAACTAACGTTTCTACATAGGGATTAAGCATTTAGAACGAAATCTAATGTCAGAAAAGGGCACTTTACTCTTGACATTTTTCGGTTTTTTCAATTTTCTGGAAAATCCTATCATTAGATTTTTTTAAAAATACGATATTCTTGCTTAACTAACGTTTTTACATAGGGATTAAGCATTTAGAACGAAATCTAATGTAGGAAAATGGTACTTTACTCTTGATCGGTACGTTGGGACTTTGAAAATATTCGGGCGTTCCAATCGCTCGTCTGTTGCATCATAGCGCGTCTCGGCGCAATCGACCGATTCGCTCGACCCATTATTTTCGATTTACGGCTAAAATAAATTTTTCTCATTTTATTCAATAACATATTCTTGCTTAGATAACTTTTTTACATAGGGATTAAGCATTTAGAACGATATAATGTTTAAAATAAGGGCACTTTACTCTTGACATTTTACGGTTTTTTCAATTTTCTGAAAAATCCTATCATTAGATTTTTTTAAAAATACGATAATCTTGCATAACTAACGTTTCTACATAGGGATTAAGCATTTAGAACGAAATCTAATGTCAGAAAATGGCACTTTACTCTTGACATTTTTCGGTTTTTTCAATTTTCTGGAAAATCCTATCATTAGATTTTTTTTAAAATACGATATTCTTGCTTAACTAACGTTTTTACATAGGGATTAAGCATTTAGAACGAAATCTAATGTAGGAAAATGGTACTTTACTCTTGACCGGTACGTTGGGACTTTGAAAATATTCGGGCGTTCCAATCGCTCGTCTGTTGCATCATAGCGCGTCTCGGCGCAATCGACCGATTCGCTCGACCCATTATTTTCGATTTACGGCTAAAATAAATTTTTCTCATTTTATTCAATAACATATTCTTGCTTAGATAACTTTTTTACATAGGGATTAAGCATTTAGAACGATATAATGTTTAAAATAAGGGCACTTTACTCTTGACATTTTACGGTTTTTTCAATTTTCTGAAAAATCCTATCATTAGATTTTTTTAAAAATACGATAATCTTGCTTAACTAACGTTTCTACATAGGGATTAAGCATTTAGAACGAAATCTAATGTCAGAAAATGGCACTTTACTCTTGACATTTTTCGGTTTTTTCAATTTTCTGGAAAATCCTATCATTAGATTTTTTTTAAAATACGATATTCTTGCTTAACTAACGTTTTTACATAGGGATTAAGCATTTAGAACGAAATCTAATGTAGGAAAATGGTACTTTACTCTTGACCGGTACGTTGGGACTTTGAAAATATTCGGGCGTTCCAATCGCTCGTCTGTTGCATCATAGCGCGTCTCGGCGCAATCGACCGATTCGCTCGACCCATTATTTTCGATTTACGGCTAAAATAAATTTTTCTCATTTTATTCAATAACATATTCTTGCTTAGATAACTTTTTTACATAGGGATTAAGCATTTAGAACGATATAATGTTTAAAATAAGGGCACTTTACTCTTGACATTTTACGGTTTTTTCAATTTTCTGAAAAATCCTATCATTAGATTTTTTTAAAAATACGATAATCTTGCATAACTAACGTTTCTACATAGGGATTAAGCATTTAGAACGAAATCTAATGTCAGAAAATGGCACTTTACTCTTGACATTTTTCGGTTTTTTCAATTTTCTGGAAAATCCTATCATTAGATTTTTTTAAAAATACGATATTCTTGCTTAACTAACGTTTTTACATAGGGATTAAGCATTTAGAACGAAATCTAATGTAGGAAAATGGTACTTTACTCTTGATCGGTACGTTGGGACTTTGAAAATATTCGGGCGTTCCAATCGCTCGTCTGTTGCATCATAGCGCGTCTCGGCGCAATCGACCGATTCGCTCGACCCATTATTTTCGATTTACGGCTAAAATAAATTTTTCTCATTTTATTCAATAACATATTCTTGCTTAGATAACTTTTTTACATAGGGATTAAGCATTTAGAACGATATAATGTTTAAAATAAGGGCACTTTACTCTTGACATTTTACGGTTTTTTCAATTTTCTGAAAAATCCTACCATTAGATTTTTTTAAAAATACGATATTCTTGCTTAACTAACGTTTCTACATAGGGATTAAGCATTTAGAACGAAATCTAATGTCAGAAAATGGCACTTTACTCTTGACATTTTTCGGTTTTTTCAATTTTCTGGAAAATCCTATCATTAGATTTTTTTAAAAATACGATATTCTTGCTTAACTAACGTTTTTACATAGGGATTAAGCATTTAGAACGAAATCTAATGTAGGAAAATGGTACTTTACTCTTGATCGGTACGTTGGGACTTAGAAAATATTCGGCCGTACGCGGCGCGTCTCGGCGCTTCGAACAGCTCCGGTGTCCCCATTATTTTCGATTTACGGCTAAAATAAATTTTTCTAATTTTTTTCAATAACATATTCTTGCTTAAATAACTTTTTTACATAGGGATTAAGCATTTAGAACGATACATTGTTTAAAATAATGGCACTTTACTCTTGACATTTTACGGTTTTTTCAATTTTCTGAAAAATCCTATCATTAGATTTTTTTAAAAATACGATATTCTTGCTTAACTAACGTTTCTACATAGGGATTAAGCATTTAGAACGAAATCTAATGTCAGAAAATGGCACTTTACTCTTGACATTTTTCGGTTTTTTCAATTTTCTGGAAAATCCTATCATTAGATTTTTTTTAAAATACGATATTCTTGCTTAACTAACGTTTTTACATAGGGATTAAGCATTTAGAACGAAATCTAATGTAGGAAAATGGTACTTTACTCTTGACCGGTACGTTGGGACTTTGAAAATATTCGGGCGTTCCAATCGCTCGTCTGTTGCATCATAGCGCGTCTCGGCGCAATCGACCGATTCGCTCGACCCATTATTTTCGATTTACGGCTAAAATAAATTTTTCTCATTTTATTCAATAACATATTCTTGCTTAGATAACTTTTTTACATAGGGATTAAGCATTTAGAACGATATAATGTTTAAAATAAGGGCACTTTACTCTTGACATTTTACGGTTTTTTCAATTTTCTGAAAAATCCTATCATTAGATTTTTTTAAAAATACGATAATCTTGCATAACTAACGTTTCTACATAGGGATTAAGCATTTAGAACGAAATCTAATGTCAGAAAATGGCACTTTACTCTTGACATTTTTCGGTTTTTTCAATTTTCTGGAAAATCCTATCATTAGATTTTTTTAAAAATACGATATTCTTGCTTAACTAACGTTTTTACATAGGGATTAAGCATTTAGAACGAAATCTAATGTAGGAAAATGGTACTTTACTCTTGATCGGTACGTTGGGACTTTGAAAATATTCGGGCGTTCCAATCGCTCGTCTGTTGCATCATAGCGCGTCTCGGCGCAATCGACCGATTCGCTCGACCCATTATTTTCGATTTACGGCTAAAATAAATTTTTCTCATTTTATTCAATAACATATTCTTGCTTAGATAACTTTTTTACATAGGGATTAAGCATTTAGAACGATATAATGTTTAAAATAAGGGCACTTTACTCTTGACATTTTACGGTTTTTTCAATTTTCTGAAAAATCCTACCATTAGATTTTTTTAAAAATACGATATTCTTGCTTAACTAACGTTTCTACATAGGGATTAAGCATTTAGAACGAAATCTAATGTCAGAAAATGGCACTTTACTCTTGACATTTTTCGGTTTTTTCAATTTTCTGGAAAATCCTATCATTAGATTTTTTTAAAAATACGATATTCTTGCTTAACTAACGTTTTTACATAGGGATTAAGCATTTAGAACGAAATCTAATGTAGGAAAATGGTACTTTACTCTTGATCGGTACGTTGGGACTTAGAAAATATTCGGCCGTACGCGGCGCGTCTCGGCGCTTCGAACAGCTCCGGTGTCCCCATTATTTTCGATTTACGGCTAAAATAAATTTTTCTAATTTTTTTCAATAACATATTCTTGCTTAAATAACTTTTTTACATAGGGATTAAGCATTTAGAACGATACATTGTTTAAAATAATGGCACTTTACTCTTGACATTTTACGGTTTTTTCAATTTTCTGAAAAATCCTATCATTAGATTTTTTTAAAAATACGATATTCTTGCTTAACTAACGTTTCTACATAGGGATTAAGCATTTAGAACGAAATCTAATGTCAGAAAATGGCACTTTACTCTTGACATTTTTCGGTTTTTTCAATTTTCTGGAAAATCCTATCATTAGATTTTTTTAAAAATACGATATTCTTGCTTAACTAACGTTTTTACATAGGGATTAAGCATTTAGAACGAAATCTAATGTAGGAAAATGGTACTTTACTCTTGATCGGTACGTTGGGACTTAGAAAATATTCGGCCGTACGCGGCGCGTCTCGGCGCTTCGAACAGCTCCGGTGTCCCCATTATTTTCGATTTACGGCTAAAATAAATTTTTCTAATTTTTTTCGATTACATATTCTTGCTTAAATAACTTTTTTACATAGGGATTAAGCATTTAGAACGACATGTTGTTTAAAATAATGGTACTTTACTCTTGTGATTTTTCGGTTTTTTTTGATTATTTTGAAAAATAAATTTTTGTAATTTTTTTAAATGCGATATTCGTGATCAGTGAACGATTTCACATATGGATTAAGCATTTAGAATCGTGCGGACGCGTTATTAAAAAAGTTTACTCGATGCGATGGGACTTTAAAAAGTTTGTGAAAATTTTCATATTGGGAAAAAATGTGTAATTTTTTGTCTAGTTTACGGTAGTGTAATTTATTTTAATGTTTACTATAAAAATTTTTTTCGTTCGTTCACGCGCTATGTTA
>NW_027476552.1:112500-115000 GCF_051020955.1 Megalopta genalis | reverse complement strand
GAGGGTCGCGACGGTGTGCGCAGAAGGGTCTGGGCGTGAGCCTGCCTGGAGCCGCCGTCGGCGCAGATCTTGGTGGTAGTAGCAAATACTCCAGCGAGGCCCTGGAGGACTGACGTGGAGAAGGGTTTCGTGTGAACAGCCGTTGCACACGAGTCAGTCGATCCTAAGCCCTAAGAGAAATCCTATGTAGATGAGGTGTCCTAAGACGTTAAACACTTGTAAAAAAAACGCAGCTATTTTATTATTTTTTTTATTATTATATAAATCGCAGCATATTTTGTTATTATATACATGCACAAAAAACACCCATTGGGCGAAAGGGAATCCGGTTTCTATTCCGGAACCCGGCAGCGGAACCGCATACCATTCGGGCCCTCGTAAGAGTGTTCGTCGGGGTAACCCAAAATGACCTGGAGACGCCGTCGGGAGATCCGGGGAGAGTTTTCTTTTCTGTATAAGCGTTCGAGTTCCCTGGAAACCTCTAGCAGGGAGATAGGGTTTGGAACGCGAAGAGCACCGCAGTTGCGGCGGTGTCCGGATCATCCCCTCGGACCTTGAAAATCCAGGAGAGGGCCACGTGGAGGTGTCGCGCCGGTTCGTACCCATATCCGCAGCAGGTCTCCAAGGTAAAGAGCCTCTAGTCGATAGATTAATGTAGGTAAGGGAAGTCGGCAAATTGGATCCGTAACTTCGGGATAAGGATTGGCTCTGAGGAGCGGGGCGTGTCGGGCTTGGTCGGGAAGCGGGTCTGGCTGACGTGCCGGGCCTGGGCGAGGTGAACGGCTCTCGTGGCTGGGATCCGAGCTCGGTCCCGTGCCTTGGCCTCCCGCGGATCTTCCTTGCTGCGAGGCTTCCGTGGCGTTTCCCATCGGTGCGGTCGTCCTCTTCGGCCGCCATTCAACGCTCAGCTCAGAACTGGCACGGACTAGGGGAATCCGACTGTCTAATTAAAACAAAGCATTGCGATGGCCCCCACGGGTGTTGACGCAATGTGATTTCTGCCCAGTGCTCTGAATGTCAACGTGAAGAAATTCAAAAAAGCGCGGGTAAACGGCGGGAGTAACTATGACTCTCTTAAGGTAGCCAAATGCCTCGTCATCTAATTAGTGACGCGCATGAATGGATTAACGAGATTCCCATCTGTCCCTATCTACTGGCGGTGGCGGTCTGTGGCCACCCAGGGCGGGAGATAACCCCCGAACTAGCCCTCGCGTAGGCGGGTTGATCGGCCGAGTCGATGGGTGTATCGGCGATGAAGGCATTAGAGACCGTCAGTGCGTCGTACATGTAGTACTTCGCATAATGGCGAGGCCCTGATTTAGCATACGGGCTGTGGCGTGTTCTTTGTACAGCACTGTATGTGCTGTATGACTTCCGACTGGGGAACTGTTGTCACTCGTGGCATCAGTTCCCCAGTTTACGTTAAACGGTTTTTCAGACCGTTTTTCGTGGGCGGAACACGCCACTAGACAACACTCCGCTGGGCTCAGGAATACATGGGATGCAATCAATCCCCTGGGCAACCCAGGCCGCAAGGGGCAAACGTGCCCTAGCCACACTTGAGCCTCCACGAAAAAGGTACCGCTGGATAGCTCGTGTTCTTAAATACGCAGCGAACTGAACGAAGTGTGGTGGAGAGGAAGAGGCAGCCTCTCCGACTGCTGTCTCCCACGTGTTTGCCGTGCGTGGCGACCCTTGTCGTCGGAAAAGAGGATCCTGGGATCTGAGGGGGCCCTCTCCTGCGGGTGAGACGTCCCCAACACGTACCTTTGGCCTCTGCTTCGGCTAGATGGGCGGCTGGACGAGAAAAGCAGCCCTGGTCCAGTCAATCGGCTTGGAACGACCACACGCTTCGGGCAAGTGGGTTCTGCTGGGCGAGGACGCGGGCTGGGTAAGGAAACCGACCCAGCCAGCAGACTATATTCGGTGCGTAGCCCTAACCCAGCCTTTGGCGGGTTCCAAATTGTGTGGGTCGGTGGTGGCCGGGGAGCGCACTGGATGAAAGACCAAGACACATTATGGGTCTTAATAAAATTAATGAACAAAAAACTAAGCGTCCAAAGACGACGGGTCCAGCTCCTACTCGGAGTGAAGCCGTCGCCGCAGACGCGGGAACTGCAAATGCAGCTGTCAGTCCCCCCGCGTCTGTGAGAAAGACAAGATCCGGGAAGGTGATTAATATCGCCAATCCTCGTGTGATCTTGCAAAGATGTGTGACTCCCACGCGAGCGGTCTCGGTGAAAACCGAGCCCACGGTAGAAGGTACGCCGGACACCGGTAACGTGGAAGTAATCGAACGAGTCGGAGACACGTCACTCGTGAAGGTGCAGTCGGCACCCGAGCGTGTCGAGGACCCTACTGGTGACGGTTGGCAAACCGTCACCAAAAAGTCAAAGCGAGCCAAGCCGGGCGCACCCACCGGCAAGGCCGCAGTAAACCGGGCCAGGAGACCGAAGGGGACGTTCTCCGGGCAGAAGGTACGGCCTCTCGATCTCGTAAG
>NW_027476552.1:85000-107500 GCF_051020955.1 Megalopta genalis | reverse complement strand
GGTTACCGATTCCACAAAATTATAAAAAGTATACGGCTGTGTAGCGGGGATCAAAACGAGTAATTTCGTGTATAAAGTTTAATTAATCTCCGAATAGTTTTCCGGGAAACATCGATAATTCCGATCTAGAAAGAGACAGAGACAGTCGATCCGCGTTATGTTAAATATTTCAAGGTTCCCGATTCCACAAAATTATAAAAAGTATACGGCTGTGTAGCGGGGACCAAAACGAGTAATTTCATGTATAAAGTTTAATTAATCTCCCAATAGTTTGCCGGGAAACATCGATTATTCCGATCTAGAAAGAGACAGAGACAGTCGATCCGCGTTATGTTAAATATTTCAAGGTTCCCGATTCCACAAAATTATAAAAAGTATACGGCTGTGTAGCGGGGATCAAAACGAGTAATTTCGTGTATAAAGTTTAATTAATATCCCATTACTTTGCCGGGAAACATCAATACTTCGATCGCGCGAGAGAGACAGAGAAACGAACAGTCTTTTTTTCGATTTACGGCTAAAATAAATTTTTCTCATTTTATTCAATAACATATTCTTGCTTAGATAACTTTTTTACATAGGGATTAAGCATTTAGAACGATATAATGTTTAAAATAAGGGCACTTTACTCTTGACATTTTACGGTTTTTTCAATTTTCTGAAAAATCCTATCATTAGATTTTTTTAAAAATACGATAATCTTGCATAACTAACGTTTCTACATAGGGATTAAGCATTTAGAACGAAATCTAATGTCAGAAAATGGCACTTTACTCTTGACATTTTTCGGTTTTTTCAATTTTCTGGAAAATCCTATCATTAGATTTTTTTAAAAATACGATATTCTTGCTTAACTAACGTTTCTACATAGGGATTAAGCATTTAGAACGAAATCTAATGTCAGAAAATGGCACTTTACTCTTGACATTTTTCGGTTTTTTCAATTTTCTGGAAAATCCTATCATTAGATTTTTTTTAAAATACGATATTCTTGCTTAACTAACGTTTTTACATAGGGATTAAGCATTTAGAACGAAATCTAATGTAGGAAAATGGTACTTTACTCTTGACCGGTACGTTGGGACTTTGAAAATATTCGGGCGTTCCAATCGCTCGTCTGTTGCATCATAGCGCGTCTCGGCGCAATCGACCGATTCGCTCGACCCATTATTTTCGATTTACGGCTAAAATAAATTTTTCTCATTTTATTCAATAACATATTCTTGCTTAGATAACTTTTTTACATAGGGATTAAGCATTTAGAACGATATAATGTTTAAAATAAGGGCACTTTACTCTTGACATTTTACGGTTTTTTCAATTTTCTGAAAAATCCTATCATTAGATTTTTTTAAAAATACGATAATCTTGCATAACTAACGTTTCTACATAGGGATTAAGCATTTAGAACGAAATCTAATGTCAGAAAATGGCACTTTACTCTTGACATTTTTCGGTTTTTTCAATTTTCTGGAAAATCCTATCATTAGATTTTTTTAAAAATACGATATTCTTGCTTAACTAACGTTTTTACATAGGGATTAAGCATTTAGAACGAAATCTAATGTAGGAAAATGGTACTTTACTCTTGACCGGTACGTTGGGACTTTGAAAATATTCGGGCGTTCCAATCGCTCGTCTGTTGCATCATAGCGCGTCTCGGCGCAATCGACCGATTCGCTCGACCCATTATTTTCGATTTACGGCTAAAATAAATTTTTCTCATTTTATTCAATAACATATTCTTGCTTAGATAACTTTTTTACATAGGGATTAAGCATTTAGAACGATATAATGTTTAAAATAAGGGCACTTTACTCTTGACATTTTAC
The DNA here is from genome assembly GCF_051020955.1 of Megalopta genalis. Taxonomy (NCBI): domain Eukaryota; kingdom Metazoa; phylum Arthropoda; class Insecta; order Hymenoptera; family Halictidae; genus Megalopta; species Megalopta genalis. Next base: position 105,668 of record NW_027476552.1, on the reverse strand, counting down.
GGTTTTTTCAATTTTCTGAAAAATCCTATCATTAGATTTTTTTAAAAATACGATAATCTTGCATAACTAACGTTTCTACATAGGGATTAAGCATTTAGAACGAAATCTAATGTCAGAAAATGGCACTTTACTCTTGACATTTTTCGGTTTTTTCAATTTTCTGGAAAATCCTATCATTAGATTTTTTTTAAAATACGATATTCTTGCTTAACTAACGTTTTTACATAGGGATTAAGCATTTAGAACGAAATCTAATGTAGGAAAATGGTACTTTACTCTTGACCGGTACGTTGGGACTTTGAAAATATTCGGGCGTTCCAATCGCTCGTCTGTTGCATCATAGCGCGTCTCGGCGCAATCGACCGATTCGCTCGACCCATTATTTTCGATTTACGGCTAAAATAAATTTTTCTCATTTTATTCAATAACATATTCTTGCTTAGATAACTTTTTTACATAGGGATTAAGCATTTAGAACGATATAATGTTTAAAATAAGGGCACTTTACTCTTGACATTTTACGGTTTTTTCAATTTTCTGAAAAATCCTATCATTAGATTTTTTTAAAAATACGATAATCTTGCATAACTAACGTTTCTACATAGGGATTAAGCATTTAGAACGAAATCTAATGTCAGAAAATGGCACTTTACTCTTGACATTTTTCGGTTTTTTCAATTTTCTGGAAAATCCTATCATTAGATTTTTTTAAAAATACGATATTCTTGCTTAACTAACGTTTTTACATAGGGATTAAGCATTTAGAACGAAATCTAATGTAGGAAAATGGTACTTTACTCTTGATCGGTACGTTGGGACTTAGAAAATATTCGGCCGTACGCGGCGCGTCTCGGCGCTTCGAACAGCTCCGGTGTCCCCATTATTTTCGATTTACGGCTAAAATAAATTTTTCTAATTTTTTTCAATAACATATTCTTGCTTAAATAACTTTTTTACATAGGGATTAAGCATTTAGAACGATACATTGTTTAAAATAATGGCACTTTACTCTTGACATTTTACGGTTTTTTCAATTTTCTGAAAAATCCTATCATTAGATTTTTTTAAAAATACGATATTCTTGCTTAACTAACGTTTCTACATAGGGATTAAGCATTTAGAACGAAATCTAATGTCAGAAAATGGCACTTTACTCTTGACATTTTTCGGTTTTTTCAATTTTCTGGAAAATCCTGTCATTAGATTTTTTTAAAAATACGATATTCTTGCTTAACAAACGTTTTTACATAGGGATTAAGCATTTAGAACGAAATCTAATGTAGGAAAATGGTACTTTACTCTTGATCGGTACGTTGGGACTTAGAAAATATTCGGCCGTACGCGGCGCGTCTCGGCGCTTCGAACAGCTTCGGTGTCCCCATTATTTTCGATTTACGGCTAAAATAAATTTTTCTAATTTTTTTCAATAACATATTCTTGCTTAAATAACTTTTTTACATAGGGATTAAGCATTTAGAACGATACATTGTTTAAAATAATGGCACTTTACTCTTGACATTTTACGGTTTTTTCAATTTTCTGAAAAATCCTATCATTAGATTTTTTTAAAAATACGATATTCTTGCTTAACTAACGTTTCTACATAGGGATTAAGCATTTAGAACGAAATCTAATGTCAGAAAATGGCACTTTACTCTTGACATTTTTCGGTTTTTTCAATTTTCTGGAAAATCCTATCATTAGATTTTTTTAAAAATACGATATTCTTGCTTAACTAACGTTTTTACATAGGGATTAAGCATTTAGAACGAAATCTAATGTAGGAAAATGGTACTTTACTCTTGATCGGTACGTTGGGACTTAGAAAATATTCGGCCGTACGCGGCGCGTCTCGGCGCTTCGAACAGCTCCGGTGTCCCCATTATTTTCGATTTACGGCTAAAATAAATTTTTCTAATTTTTTTCAATAACATATTCTTGCTTAAATAACTTTTTTACATAGGGATTAAGCATTTAGAACGATACATTGTTTAAAATAATGGCACTTTACTCTTGACATTTTACGGTTTTTTCAATTTTCTGAAAAATCCTATCATTAGATTTTTTTAAAAATACGATATTCTTGCTTAACTAACGTTTCTACATAGGGATTAAGCATTTAGAACGAAATCTAATGTCAGAAAATGGCACTTTACTCTTGACATTTTTCGGTTTTTTCAATTTTCTGGAAAATCCTATCATTAGATTTTTTTAAAAATACGATATTCTTGCTTAACTAACGTTTTTACATAGGGATTAAGCATTTAGAACGAAATCTAATGTAGGAAAATGGTACTTTACTCTTGACCGGTACGTTGGGACTTTGAAAATATTCGGGCGTTCCAATCGCTCGTCTGTTGCATCATAGCGCGTCTCGGCGCAATCGACCGATTCGCTCGACCCATTATTTTCGATTTACGGCTAAAATAAATTTTTCTCATTTTATTCAATAACATATTCTTGCTTAGATAACTTTTTTACATAGGGATTAAGCATTTAGAACGATATAATGTTTAAAATAAGGGCACTTTACTCTTGACATTTTACGGTTTTTTCAATTTTCTGAAAAATCCTATCATTAGATTTTTTTAAAAATACGATAATCTTGCATAACTAACGTTTCTACATAGGGATTAAGCATTTAGAACGAAATCTAATGTCAGAAAATGGCACTTTACTCTTGACATTTTTCGGTTTTTTCAATTTTCTGGAAAATCCTATCATTAGATTTTTTTAAAAATACGATATTCTTGCTTAACTAACGTTTTTACATAGGGATTAAGCATTTAGAACGAAATCTAATGTAGGAAAATGGTACTTTACTCTTGATCGGTACGTTGGGACTTTGAAAATATTCGGGCGTTCCAATCGCTCGTCTGTTGCATCATAGCGCGTCTCGGCGCAATCGACCGATTCGCTCGACCCATTATTTTCGATTTACGGCTAAAATAAATTTTTCTCATTTTATTCAATAACATATTCTTGCTTAGATAACTTTTTTACATAGGGATTAAGCATTTAGAACGATATAATGTTTAAAATAAGGGCACTTTACTCTTGACATTTTACGGTTTTTTCAATTTTCTGAAAAATCCTACCATTAGATTTTTTTAAAAATACGATATTCTTGCTTAACTAACGTTTCTACATAGGGATTAAGCATTTAGAACGAAATCTAATGTCAGAAAATGGCACTTTACTCTTGACATTTTTCGGTTTTTTCAATTTTCTGGAAAATCCTATCATTAGATTTTTTTAAAAATACGATATTCTTGCTTAACTAACGTTTTTACATAGGGATTAAGCATTTAGAACGAAATCTAATGTAGGAAAATGGTACTTTACTCTTGACCGGTACGTTGGGACTTTGAAAATATTCGGGCGTTCCAATCGCTCGTCTGTTGCATCATAGCGCGTCTCGGCGCAATCGACCGATTCGCTCGACCCATTATTTTCGATTTACGGCTAAAATAAATTTTTCTCATTTTATTCAATAACATATTCTTGCTTAGATAACTTTTTTACATAGGGATTAAGCATTTAGAACGATATAATGTTTAAAATAAGGGCACTTTACTCTTGACATTTTACGGTTTTTTCAATTTTCTGAAAAATCCTATCATTAGATTTTTTTAAAAATACGATAATCTTGCATAACTAACGTTTCTACATAGGGATTAAGCATTTAGAACGAAATCTAATGTCAGAAAATGGCACTTTACTCTTGACATTTTTCGGTTTTTTCAATTTTCTGGAAAATCCTATCATTAGATTTTTTTTAAAATACGATATTCTTGCTTAACTAACGTTTTTACATAGGGATTAAGCATTTAGAACGAAATCTAATGTAGGAAAATGGTACTTTACTCTTGACCGGTACGTTGGGACTTTGAAAATATTCGGGCGTTCCAATCGCTCGTCTGTTGCATCATAGCGCGTCTCGGCGCAATCGACCGATTCGCTCGACCCATTATTTTCGATTTACGGCTAAAATAAATTTTTCTCATTTTATTCAATAACATATTCTTGCTTAGATAACTTTTTTACATAGGGATTAAGCATTTAGAACGATATAATGTTTAAAATAAGGGCACTTTACTCTTGACATTTTACGGTTTTTTCAATTTTCTGAAAAATCCTATCATTAGATTTTTTTAAAAATACGATAATCTTGCATAACTAACGTTTCTACATAGGGATTAAGCATTTAGAACGAAATCTAATGTCAGAAAATGGCACTTTACTCTTGACATTTTTCGGTTTTTTCAATTTTCTGGAAAATCCTATCATTAGATTTTTTTAAAAATACGATATTCTTGCTTAACTAACGTTTTTACATAGGGATTAAGCATTTAGAACGAAATCTAATGTAGGAAAATGGTACTTTACTCTTGACCGGTACGTTGGGACTTTGAAAATATTCGGGCGTTCCAATCGCTCGTCTGTTGCATCATAGCGCGTCTCGGCGCAATCGACCGATTCGCTCGACCCATTATTTTCGATTTACGGCTAAAATAAATTTTTCTCATTTTATTCAATAACATATTCTTGCTTAGATAACTTTTTTACATAGGGATTAAGCATTTAGAACGATATAATGTTTAAAATAAGGGCACTTTACTCTTGACATTTTACGGTTTTTTCAATTTTCTGAAAAATCCTATCATTAGATTTTTTTAAAAATACGATAATCTTGCATAACTAACGTTTCTACATAGGGATTAAGCATTTAGAACGAAATCTAATGTCAGAAAATGGCACTTTACTCTTGACATTTTTCGGTTTTTTCAATTTTCTGGAAAATCCTATCATTAGATTTTTTTTAAAATACGATATTCTTGCTTAACTAACGTTTTTACATAGGGATTAAGCATTTAGAACGAAATCTAATGTAGGAAAATGGTACTTTACTCTTGACCGGTACGTTGGGACTTTGAAAATATTCGGGCGTTCCAATCGCTCGTCTGTTGCATCATAGCGCGTCTCGGCGCAATCGACCGATTCGCTCGACCCATTATTTTCGATTTACGGCTAAAATAAATTTTTCTCATTTTATTCAATAACATATTCTTGCTTAGATAACTTTTTTACATAGGGATTAAGCATTTAGAACGATATAATGTTTAAAATAAGGGCACTTTACTCTTGACATTTTACGGTTTTTTCAATTTTCTGAAAAATCCTATCATTAGATTTTTTTAAAAATACGATAATCTTGCTTAACTAACGTTTCTACATAGGGATTAAGCATTTAGAACGAAATCTAATGTCAGAAAATGGCACTTTACTCTTGACATTTTTCGGTTTTTTCAATTTTCTGGAAAATCCTATCATTAGATTTTTTTAAAAATACGATATTCTTGCTTAACTAACGTTTTTACATAGGGATTAAGCATTTAGAACGAAATCTAATGTAGGAAAATGGTACTTTACTCTTGACCGGTACGTTGGGACTTTGAAAATATTCGGGCGTTCCAATCGCTCGTCTGTTGCATCATAGCGCGTCTCGGCGCAATCGACCGATTCGCTCGACCCATTATTTTCGATTTACGGCTAAAATAAATTTTTCTCATTTTATTCAATAACATATTCTTGCTTAGATAACTTTTTTACATAGGGATTAAGCATTTAGAACGATATAATGTTTAAAATAAGGGCACTTTACTCTTGACATTTTACGGTTTTTTCAATTTTCTGAAAAATCCTATCATTAGATTTTTTTAAAAATACGATAATCTTGCATAACTAACGTTTCTACATAGGGATTAAGCATTTAGAACGAAATCTAATGTCAGAAAATGGCACTTTACTCTTGACATTTTTCGGTTTTTTCAATTTTCTGGAAAATCCTATCATTAGATTTTTTTTAAAATACGATATTCTTGCTTAACTAACGTTTTTACATAGGGATTAAGCATTTAGAACGAAATCTAATGTAGGAAAATGGTACTTTACTCTTGACCGGTACGTTGGGACTTTGAAAATATTCGGGCGTTCCAATCGCTCGTCTGTTGCATCATAGCGCGTCTCGGCGCAATCGACCGATTCGCTCGACCCATTATTTTCGATTTACGGCTAAAATAAATTTTTCTCATTTTATTCAATAACATATTCTTGCTTAGATAACTTTTTTACATAGGGATTAAGCATTTAGAACGATATAATGTTTAAAATAAGGGCACTTTACTCTTGACATTTTACGGTTTTTTCAATTTTCTGAAAAATCCTATCATTAGATTTTTTTAAAAATACGATAATCTTGCATAACTAACGTTTCTACATAGGGATTAAGCATTTAGAACGAAATCTAATGTCAGAAAATGGCACTTTACTCTTGACATTTTTCGGTTTTTTCAATTTTCTGGAAAATCCTATCATTAGATTTTTTTTAAAATACGATATTCTTGCTTAACTAACGTTTTTACATAGGGATTAAGCATTTAGAACGAAATCTAATGTAGGAAAATGGTACTTTACTCTTGACCGGTACGTTGGGACTTTGAAAATATTCGGGCGTTCCAATCGCTCGTCTGTTGCATCATAGCGCGTCTCGGCGCAATCGACCGATTCGCTCGACCCATTATTTTCGATTTACGGCTAAAATAAATTTTTCTCATTTTATTCAATAACATATTCTTGCTTAGATAACTTTTTTACATAGGGATTAAGCATTTAGAACGATATAATGTTTAAAATAAGGGCACTTTACTCTTGACATTTTACGGTTTTTTCAATTTTCTGAAAAATCCTATCATTAGATTTTTTTAAAAATACGATAATCTTGCATAACTAACGTTTCTACATAGGGATTAAGCATTTAGAACGAAATCTAATGTCAGAAAATGGCACTTTACTCTTGACATTTTTCGGTTTTTTCAATTTTCTGGAAAATCCTATCATTAGATTTTTTTTAAAATACGATATTCTTGCTTAACTAACGTTTTTACATAGGGATTAAGCATTTAGAACGAAATCTAATGTAGGAAAATGGTACTTTACTCTTGACCGGTACGTTGGGACTTTGAAAATATTCGGGCGTTCCAATCGCTCGTCTGTTGCATCATAGCGCGTCTCGGCGCAATCGACCGATTCGCTCGACCCATTATTTTCGATTTACGGCTAAAATAAATTTTTCTCATTTTATTCAATAACATATTCTTGCTTAGATAACTTTTTTACATAGGGATTAAGCATTTAGAACGATATAATGTTTAAAATAAGGGCACTTTACTCTTGACATTTTACGGTTTTTTCAATTTTCTGAAAAATCCTATCATTAGATTTTTTTAAAAATACGATAATCTTGCATAACTAACGTTTCTACATAGGGATTAAGCATTTAGAACGAAATCTAATGTCAGAAAATGGCACTTTACTCTTGACATTTTTCGGTTTTTTCAATTTTCTGGAAAATCCTATCATTAGATTTTTTTAAAAATACGATATTCTTGCTTAACTAACGTTTTTACATAGGGATTAAGCATTTAGAACGAAATCTAATGTAGGAAAATGGTACTTTACTCTTGACCGGTACGTTGGGACTTTGAAAATATTCGGGCGTTCCAATCGCTCGTCTGTTGCATCATAGCGCGTCTCGGCGCAATCGACCGATTCGCTCGACCCATTATTTTCGATTTACGGCTAAAATAAATTTTTCTCATTTTATTCAATAACATATTCTTGCTTAGATAACTTTTTTACATAGGGATTAAGCATTTAGAACGATATAATGTTTAAAATAAGGGCACTTTACTCTTGACATTTTACGGTTTTTTCAATTTTCTGAAAAATCCTATCATTAGATTTTTTTAAAAATACGATAATCTTGCATAACTAACGTTTCTACATAGGGATTAAGCATTTAGAACGAAATCTAATGTCAGAAAATGGCACTTTACTCTTGACATTTTTCGGTTTTTTCAATTTTCTGGAAAATCCTATCATTAGATTTTTTTAAAAATACGATATTCTTGCTTAACTAACGTTTTTACATAGGGATTAAGCATTTAGAACGAAATCTAATGTAGGAAAATGGTACTTTACTCTTGATCGGTACGTTGGGACTTTGAAAATATTCGGGCGTTCCAATCGCTCGTCTGTTGCATCATAGCGCGTCTCGGCGCAATCGACCGATTCGCTCGACCCATTATTTTCGATTTACGGCTAAAATAAATTTTTCTCATTTTATTCAATAACATATTCTTGCTTAGATAACTTTTTTACATAGGGATTAAGCATTTAGAACGATATAATGTTTAAAATAAGGGCACTTTACTCTTGACATTTTACGGTTTTTTCAATTTTCTGAAAAATCCTACCATTAGATTTTTTTAAAAATACGATATTCTTGCTTAACTAACGTTTCTACATAGGGATTAAGCATTTAGAACGAAATCTAATGTCAGAAAATGGCACTTTACTCTTGACATTTTTCGGTTTTTTCAATTTTCTGGAAAATCCTATCATTAGATTTTTTTAAAAATACGATATTCTTGCTTAACTAACGTTTTTACATAGGGATTAAGCATTTAGAACGAAATCTAATGTAGGAAAATGGTACTTTACTCTTGACCGGTACGTTGGGACTTTGAAAATATTCGGGCGTTCCAATCGCTCGTCTGTTGCATCATAGCGCGTCTCGGCGCAATCGACCGATTCGCTCGACCCATTATTTTCGATTTACGGCTAAAATAAATTTTTCTCATTTTATTCAATAACATATTCTTGCTTAGATAACTTTTTTACATAGGGATTAAGCATTTAGAACGATATAATGTTTAAAATAAGGGCACTTTACTCTTGACATTTTACGGTTTTTTCAATTTTCTGAAAAATCCTATCATTAGATTTTTTTAAAAATACGATAATCTTGCATAACTAACGTTTCTACATAGGGATTAAGCATTTAGAACGAAATCTAATGTCAGAAAATGGCACTTTACTCTTGACATTTTTCGGTTTTTTCAATTTTCTGGAAAATCCTATCATTAGATTTTTTTTAAAATACGATATTCTTGCTTAACTAACGTTTTTACATAGGGATTAAGCATTTAGAACGAAATCTAATGTAGGAAAATGGTACTTTACTCTTGACCGGTACGTTGGGACTTTGAAAATATTCGGGCGTTCCAATCGCTCGTCTGTTGCATCATAGCGCGTCTCGGCGCAATCGACCGATTCGCTCGACCCATTATTTTCGATTTACGGCTAAAATAAATTTTTCTCATTTTATTCAATAACATATTCTTGCTTAGATAACTTTTTTACATAGGGATTAAGCATTTAGAACGATATAATGTTTAAAATAAGGGCACTTTACTCTTGACATTTTACGGTTTTTTCAATTTTCTGAAAAATCCTATCATTAGATTTTTTTAAAAATACGATAATCTTGCATAACTAACGTTTCTACATAGGGATTAAGCATTTAGAACGAAATCTAATGTCAGAAAATGGCACTTTACTCTTGACATTTTTCGGTTTTTTCAATTTTCTGGAAAATCCTATCATTAGATTTTTTTAAAAATACGATATTCTTGCTTAACTAACGTTTTTACATAGGGATTAAGCATTTAGAACGAAATCTAATGTAGGAAAATGGTACTTTACTCTTGACCGGTACGTTGGGACTTTGAAAATATTCGGGCGTTCCAATCGCTCGTCTGTTGCATCATAGCGCGTCTCGGCGCAATCGACCGATTCGCTCGACCCATTATTTTCGATTTACGGCTAAAATAAATTTTTCTCATTTTATTCAATAACATATTCTTGCTTAGATAACTTTTTTACATAGGGATTAAGCATTTAGAACGATATAATGTTTAAAATAAGGGCACTTTACTCTTGACATTTTACGGTTTTTTCAATTTTCTGAAAAATCCTATCATTAGATTTTTTTAAAAATACGATAATCTTGCATAACTAACGTTTCTACATAGGGATTAAGCATTTAGAACGAAATCTAATGTCAGAAAATGGCACTTTACTCTTGACATTTTTCGGTTTTTTCAATTTTCTGGAAAATCCTATCATTAGATTTTTTTTAAAATACGATATTCTTGCTTAACTAACGTTTTTACATAGGGATTAAGCATTTAGAACGAAATCTAATGTAGGAAAATGGTACTTTACTCTTGACCGGTACGTTGGGACTTTGAAAATATTCGGGCGTTCCAATCGCTCGTCTGTTGCATCATAGCGCGTCTCGGCGCAATCGACCGATTCGCTCGACCCATTATTTTCGATTTACGGCTAAAATAAATTTTTCTCATTTTATTCAATAACATATTCTTGCTTAGATAACTTTTTTACATAGGGATTAAGCATTTAGAACGATATAATGTTTAAAATAAGGGCACTTTACTCTTGACATTTTACGGTTTTTTCAATTTTCTGAAAAATCCTATCATTAGATTTTTTTAAAAATACGATAATCTTGCTTAACTAACGTTTCTACATAGGGATTAAGCATTTAGAACGAAATCTAATGTCAGAAAATGGCACTTTACTCTTGACATTTTTCGGTTTTTTCAATTTTCTGGAAAATCCTATCATTAGATTTTTTTTAAAATACGATATTCTTGCTTAACTAACGTTTTTACATAGGGATTAAGCATTTAGAACGAAATCTAATGTAGGAAAATGGTACTTTACTCTTGACCGGTACGTTGGGACTTTGAAAATATTCGGGCGTTCCAATCGCTCGTCTGTTGCATCATAGCGCGTCTCGGCGCAATCGACCGATTCGCTCGACCCATTATTTTCGATTTACGGCTAAAATAAATTTTTCTCATTTTATTCAATAACATATTCTTGCTTAGATAACTTTTTTACATAGGGATTAAGCATTTAGAACGATATAATGTTTAAAATAAGGGCACTTTACTCTTGACATTTTACGGTTTTTTCAATTTTCTGAAAAATCCTATCATTAGATTTTTTTAAAAATACGATAATCTTGCATAACTAACGTTTCTACATAGGGATTAAGCATTTAGAACGAAATCTAATGTCAGAAAAGGGCACTTTACTCTTGACATTTTTCGGTTTTTTCAATTTTCTGGAAAATCCTATCATTAGATTTTTTTAAAAATACGATATTCTTGCTTAACTAACGTTTTTACATAGGGATTAAGCATTTAGAACGAAATCTAATGTAGGAAAATGGTACTTTACTCTTGATCGGTACGTTGGGACTTTGAAAATATTCGGGCGTTCCAATCGCTCGTCTGTTGCATCATAGCGCGTCTCGGCGCAATCGACCGATTCGCTCGACCCATTATTTTCGATTTACGGCTAAAATAAATTTTTCTCATTTTATTCAATAACATATTCTTGCTTAGATAACTTTTTTACATAGGGATTAAGCATTTAGAACGATATAATGTTTAAAATAAGGGCACTTTACTCTTGACATTTTACGGTTTTTTCAATTTTCTGAAAAATCCTATCATTAGATTTTTTTAAAAATACGATAATCTTGCATAACTAACGTTTCTACATAGGGATTAAGCATTTAGAACGAAATCTAATGTCAGAAAATGGCACTTTACTCTTGACATTTTTCGGTTTTTTCAATTTTCTGGAAAATCCTATCATTAGATTTTTTTTAAAATACGATATTCTTGCTTAACTAACGTTTTTACATAGGGATTAAGCATTTAGAACGAAATCTAATGTAGGAAAATGGTACTTTACTCTTGACCGGTACGTTGGGACTTTGAAAATATTCGGGCGTTCCAATCGCTCGTCTGTTGCATCATAGCGCGTCTCGGCGCAATCGACCGATTCGCTCGACCCATTATTTTCGATTTACGGCTAAAATAAATTTTTCTCATTTTATTCAATAACATATTCTTGCTTAGATAACTTTTTTACATAGGGATTAAGCATTTAGAACGATATAATGTTTAAAATAAGGGCACTTTACTCTTGACATTTTACGGTTTTTTCAATTTTCTGAAAAATCCTATCATTAGATTTTTTTAAAAATACGATAATCTTGCTTAACTAACGTTTCTACATAGGGATTAAGCATTTAGAACGAAATCTAATGTCAGAAAATGGCACTTTACTCTTGACATTTTTCGGTTTTTTCAATTTTCTGGAAAATCCTATCATTAGATTTTTTTAAAAATACGATATTCTTGCTTAACTAACGTTTTTACATAGGGATTAAGCATTTAGAACGAAATCTAATGTAGGAAAATGGTACTTTACTCTTGACCGGTACGTTGGGACTTTGAAAATATTCGGGCGTTCCAATCGCTCGTCTGTTGCATCATAGCGCGTCTCGGCGCAATCGACCGATTCGCTCGACCCATTATTTTCGATTTACGGCTAAAATAAATTTTTCTCATTTTATTCAATAACATATTCTTGCTTAGATAACTTTTTTACATAGGGATTAAGCATTTAGAACGATATAATGTTTAAAATAAGGGCACTTTACTCTTGACATTTTACGGTTTTTTCAATTTTCTGAAAAATCCTATCATTAGATTTTTTTAAAAATACGATAATCTTGCATAACTAACGTTTCTACATAGGGATTAAGCATTTAGAACGAAATCTAATGTCAGAAAATGGCACTTTACTCTTGACATTTTTCGGTTTTTTCAATTTTCTGGAAAATCCTATCATTAGATTTTTTTTAAAATACGATATTCTTGCTTAACTAACGTTTTTACATAGGGATTAAGCATTTAGAACGAAATCTAATGTAGGAAAATGGTACTTTACTCTTGACCGGTACGTTGGGACTTTGAAAATATTCGGGCGTTCCAATCGCTCGTCTGTTGCATCATAGCGCGTCTCGGCGCAATCGACCGATTCGCTCGACCCATTATTTTCGATTTACGGCTAAAATAAATTTTTCTCATTTTATTCAATAACATATTCTTGCTTAGATAACTTTTTTACATAGGGATTAAGCATTTAGAACGATATAATGTTTAAAATAAGGGCACTTTACTCTTGACATTTTACGGTTTTTTCAATTTTCTGAAAAATCCTATCATTAGATTTTTTTAAAAATACGATAATCTTGCATAACTAACGTTTCTACATAGGGATTAAGCATTTAGAACGAAATCTAATGTCAGAAAATGGCACTTTACTCTTGACATTTTTCGGTTTTTTCAATTTTCTGGAAAATCCTATCATTAGATTTTTTTAAAAATACGATATTCTTGCTTAACTAACGTTTTTACATAGGGATTAAGCATTTAGAACGAAATCTAATGTAGGAAAATGGTACTTTACTCTTGACCGGTACGTTGGGACTTTGAAAATATTCGGGCGTTCCAATCGCTCGTCTGTTGCATCATAGCGCGTCTCGGCGCAATCGACCGATTCGCTCGACCCATTATTTTCGATTTACGGCTAAAATAAATTTTTCTCATTTTATTCAATAACATATTCTTGCTTAGATAACTTTTTTACATAGGGATTAAGCATTTAGAACGATATAATGTTTAAAATAAGGGCACTTTACTCTTGACATTTTACGGTTTTTTCAATTTTCTGAAAAATCCTATCATTAGATTTTTTTAAAAATACGATAATCTTGCATAACTAACGTTTCTACATAGGGATTAAGCATTTAGAACGAAATCTAATGTCAGAAAATGGCACTTTACTCTTGACATTTTTCGGTTTTTTCAATTTTCTGGAAAATCCTATCATTAGATTTTTTTTAAAATACGATATTCTTGCTTAACTAACGTTTTTACATAGGGATTAAGCATTTAGAACGAAATCTAATGTAGGAAAATGGTACTTTACTCTTGACCGGTACGTTGGGACTTTGAAAATATTCGGGCGTTCCAATCGCTCGTCTGTTGCATCATAGCGCGTCTCGGCGCAATCGACCGATTCGCTCGACCCATTATTTTCGATTTACGGCTAAAATAAATTTTTCTCATTTTATTCAATAACATATTCTTGCTTAGATAACTTTTTTACATAGGGATTAAGCATTTAGAACGATATAATGTTTAAAATAAGGGCACTTTACTCTTGACATTTTACGGTTTTTTCAATTTTCTGAAAAATCCTATCATTAGATTTTTTTAAAAATACGATAATCTTGCTTAACTAACGTTTCTACATAGGGATTAAGCATTTAGAACGAAATCTAATGTCAGAAAATGGCACTTTACTCTTGACATTTTTCGGTTTTTTCAATTTTCTGGAAAATCCTATCATTAGATTTTTTTTAAAATACGATATTCTTGCTTAACTAACGTTTTTACATAGGGATTAAGCATTTAGAACGAAATCTAATGTAGGAAAATGGTACTTTACTCTTGACCGGTACGTTGGGACTTTGAAAATATTCGGGCGTTCCAATCGCTCGTCTGTTGCATCATAGCGCGTCTCGGCGCAATCGACCGATTCGCTCGACCCATTATTTTCGATTTACGGCTAAAATAAATTTTTCTCATTTTATTCAATAACATATTCTTGCTTAGATAACTTTTTTACATAGGGATTAAGCATTTAGAACGATATAATGTTTAAAATAAGGGCACTTTACTCTTGACATTTTACGGTTTTTTCAATTTTCTGAAAAATCCTATCATTAGATTTTTTTAAAAATACGATAATCTTGCATAACTAACGTTTCTACATAGGGATTAAGCATTTAGAACGAAATCTAATGTCAGAAAAGGGCACTTTACTCTTGACATTTTTCGGTTTTTTCAATTTTCTGGAAAATCCTATCATTAGATTTTTTTAAAAATACGATATTCTTGCTTAACTAACGTTTTTACATAGGGATTAAGCATTTAGAACGAAATCTAATGTAGGAAAATGGTACTTTACTCTTGATCGGTACGTTGGGACTTTGAAAATATTCGGGCGTTCCAATCGCTCGTCTGTTGCATCATAGCGCGTCTCGGCGCAATCGACCGATTCGCTCGACCCATTATTTTCGATTTACGGCTAAAATAAATTTTTCTCATTTTATTCAATAACATATTCTTGCTTAGATAACTTTTTTACATAGGGATTAAGCATTTAGAACGATATAATGTTTAAAATAAGGGCACTTTACTCTTGACATTTTACGGTTTTTTCAATTTTCTGAAAAATCCTATCATTAGATTTTTTTAAAAATACGATAATCTTGCATAACTAACGTTTCTACATAGGGATTAAGCATTTAGAACGAAATCTAATGTCAGAAAATGGCACTTTACTCTTGACATTTTTCGGTTTTTTCAATTTTCTGGAAAATCCTATCATTAGATTTTTTTTAAAATACGATATTCTTGCTTAACTAACGTTTTTACATAGGGATTAAGCATTTAGAACGAAATCTAATGTAGGAAAATGGTACTTTACTCTTGACCGGTACGTTGGGACTTTGAAAATATTCGGGCGTTCCAATCGCTCGTCTGTTGCATCATAGCGCGTCTCGGCGCAATCGACCGATTCGCTCGACCCATTATTTTCGATTTACGGCTAAAATAAATTTTTCTCATTTTATTCAATAACATATTCTTGCTTAGATAACTTTTTTACATAGGGATTAAGCATTTAGAACGATATAATGTTTAAAATAAGGGCACTTTACTCTTGACATTTTACGGTTTTTTCAATTTTCTGAAAAATCCTATCATTAGATTTTTTTAAAAATACGATAATCTTGCTTAACTAACGTTTCTACATAGGGATTAAGCATTTAGAACGAAATCTAATGTCAGAAAATGGCACTTTACTCTTGACATTTTTCGGTTTTTTCAATTTTCTGGAAAATCCTATCATTAGATTTTTTTTAAAATACGATATTCTTGCTTAACTAACGTTTTTACATAGGGATTAAGCATTTAGAACGAAATCTAATGTAGGAAAATGGTACTTTACTCTTGACCGGTACGTTGGGACTTTGAAAATATTCGGGCGTTCCAATCGCTCGTCTGTTGCATCATAGCGCGTCTCGGCGCAATCGACCGATTCGCTCGACCCATTATTTTCGATTTACGGCTAAAATAAATTTTTCTCATTTTATTCAATAACATATTCTTGCTTAGATAACTTTTTTACATAGGGATTAAGCATTTAGAACGATATAATGTTTAAAATAAGGGCACTTTACTCTTGACATTTTACGGTTTTTTCAATTTTCTGAAAAATCCTATCATTAGATTTTTTTAAAAATACGATAATCTTGCATAACTAACGTTTCTACATAGGGATTAAGCATTTAGAACGAAATCTAATGTCAGAAAATGGCACTTTACTCTTGACATTTTTCGGTTTTTTCAATTTTCTGGAAAATCCTATCATTAGATTTTTTTAAAAATACGATATTCTTGCTTAACTAACGTTTTTACATAGGGATTAAGCATTTAGAACGAAATCTAATGTAGGAAAATGGTACTTTACTCTTGATCGGTACGTTGGGACTTTGAAAATATTCGGGCGTTCCAATCGCTCGTCTGTTGCATCATAGCGCGTCTCGGCGCAATCGACCGATTCGCTCGACCCATTATTTTCGATTTACGGCTAAAATAAATTTTTCTCATTTTATTCAATAACATATTCTTGCTTAGATAACTTTTTTACATAGGGATTAAGCATTTAGAACGATATAATGTTTAAAATAAGGGCACTTTACTCTTGACATTTTACGGTTTTTTCAATTTTCTGAAAAATCCTACCATTAGATTTTTTTAAAAATACGATATTCTTGCTTAACTAACGTTTCTACATAGGGATTAAGCATTTAGAACGAAATCTAATGTCAGAAAATGGCACTTTACTCTTGACATTTTTCGGTTTTTTCAATTTTCTGGAAAATCCTATCATTAGATTTTTTTAAAAATACGATATTCTTGCTTAACTAACGTTTTTACATAGGGATTAAGCATTTAGAACGAAATCTAATGTAGGAAAATGGTACTTTACTCTTGATCGGTACGTTGGGACTTAGAAAATATTCGGCCGTACGCGGCGCGTCTCGGCGCTTCGAACAGCTCCGGTGTCCCCATTATTTTCGATTTACGGCTAAAATAAATTTTTCTAATTTTTTTCAATAACATATTCTTGCTTAAATAACTTTTTTACATAGGGATTAAGCATTTAGAACGATACATTGTTTAAAATAATGGCACTTTACTCTTGACATTTTACGGTTTTTTCAATTTTCTGAAAAATCCTATCATTAGATTTTTTTAAAAATACGATATTCTTGCTTAACTAACGTTTCTACATAGGGATTAAGCATTTAGAACGAAATCTAATGTCAGAAAATGGCACTTTACTCTTGACATTTTTCGGTTTTTTCAATTTTCTGGAAAATCCTATCATTAGATTTTTTTTAAAATACGATATTCTTGCTTAACTAACGTTTTTACATAGGGATTAAGCATTTAGAACGAAATCTAATGTAGGAAAATGGTACTTTACTCTTGACCGGTACGTTGGGACTTTGAAAATATTCGGGCGTTCCAATCGCTCGTCTGTTGCATCATAGCGCGTCTCGGCGCAATCGACCGATTCGCTCGACCCATTATTTTCGATTTACGGCTAAAATAAATTTTTCTCATTTTATTCAATAACATATTCTTGCTTAGATAACTTTTTTACATAGGGATTAAGCATTTAGAACGATATAATGTTTAAAATAAGGGCACTTTACTCTTGACATTTTACGGTTTTTTCAATTTTCTGAAAAATCCTATCATTAGATTTTTTTAAAAATACGATAATCTTGCATAACTAACGTTTCTACATAGGGATTAAGCATTTAGAACGAAATCTAATGTCAGAAAATGGCACTTTACTCTTGACATTTTTCGGTTTTTTCAATTTTCTGGAAAATCCTATCATTAGATTTTTTTAAAAATACGATATTCTTGCTTAACTAACGTTTTTACATAGGGATTAAGCATTTAGAACGAAATCTAATGTAGGAAAATGGTACTTTACTCTTGATCGGTACGTTGGGACTTTGAAAATATTCGGGCGTTCCAATCGCTCGTCTGTTGCATCATAGCGCGTCTCGGCGCAATCGACCGATTCGCTCGACCCATTATTTTCGATTTACGGCTAAAATAAATTTTTCTCATTTTATTCAATAACATATTCTTGCTTAGATAACTTTTTTACATAGGGATTAAGCATTTAGAACGATATAATGTTTAAAATAAGGGCACTTTACTCTTGACATTTTACGGTTTTTTCAATTTTCTGAAAAATCCTACCATTAGATTTTTTTAAAAATACGATATTCTTGCTTAACTAACGTTTCTACATAGGGATTAAGCATTTAGAACGAAATCTAATGTCAGAAAATGGCACTTTACTCTTGACATTTTTCGGTTTTTTCAATTTTCTGGAAAATCCTATCATTAGATTTTTTTAAAAATACGATATTCTTGCTTAACTAACGTTTTTACATAGGGATTAAGCATTTAGAACGAAATCTAATGTAGGAAAATGGTACTTTACTCTTGATCGGTACGTTGGGACTTAGAAAATATTCGGCCGTACGCGGCGCGTCTCGGCGCTTCGAACAGCTCCGGTGTCCCCATTATTTTCGATTTACGGCTAAAATAAATTTTTCTAATTTTTTTCAATAACATATTCTTGCTTAAATAACTTTTTTACATAGGGATTAAGCATTTAGAACGATACATTGTTTAAAATAATGGCACTTTACTCTTGACATTTTACGGTTTTTTCAATTTTCTGAAAAATCCTATCATTAGATTTTTTTAAAAATACGATATTCTTGCTTAACTAACGTTTCTACATAGGGATTAAGCATTTAGAACGAAATCTAATGTCAGAAAATGGCACTTTACTCTTGACATTTTTCGGTTTTTTCAATTTTCTGGAAAATCCTATCATTAGATTTTTTTAAAAATACGATATTCTTGCTTAACTAACGTTTTTACATAGGGATTAAGCATTTAGAACGAAATCTAATGTAGGAAAATGGTACTTTACTCTTGATCGGTACGTTGGGACTTAGAAAATATTCGGCCGTACGCGGCGCGTCTCGGCGCTTCGAACAGCTCCGGTGTCCCCATTATTTTCGATTTACGGCTAAAATAAATTTTTCTAATTTTTTTCAATAACATATTCTTGCTTAAATAACTTTTTTACATAGGGATTAAGCATTTAGAACGATACATTGTTTAAAATAATGGCACTTTACTCTTGACATTTTACGGTTTTTTCAATTTTCTGAAAAATCCTATCATTAGATTTTTTTAAAAATACGATATTCTTGCTTAACTAACGTTTCTACATAGGGATTAAGCATTTAGAACGAAATCTAATGTCAGAAAATGGCACTTTACTCTTGACATTTTTCGGTTTTTTCAATTTTCTGGAAAATCCTATCATTAGATTTTTTTAAAAATACGATATTCTTGCTTAACTAACGTTTTTACATAGGGATTAAGCATTTAGAACGAAATCTAATGTAGGAAAATGGTACTTTACTCTTGATCGGTACGTTGGGACTTAGAAAATATTCGGCCGTACGCGGCGCGTCTCGGCGCTTCGAACAGCTCCGGTGTCCCCATTATTTTCGATTTACGGCTAAAATAAATTTTTCTAATTTTTTTCGATTACATATTCTTGCTTAAATAACTTTTTTACATAGGGATTAAGCATTTAGAACGACATGTTGTTTAAAATAATGGTACTTTACTCTTGTGATTTTTCGGTTTTTTTTGATTATTTTGAAAAATAAATTTTTGTAATTTTTTTAAATGCGATATTCGTGATCAGTGAACGATTTCACATATGGATTAAGCATTTAGAATCGTGCGGACGCGTTATTAAAAAAGTTTACTCGATGCGATGGGACTTTAAAAAGTTTGTGAAAATTTTCATATTGGGAAAAAATGTGTAATTTTTTGTCTAGTTTACGGTAGTGTAATTTATTTTAATGTTTACTATAAAAATTTTTTTCGTTCGTTCACGCGCTATGTTACAACAGCACGGCCGGGCGGTCTGTTGCCGCAGCGGTTTACACTCATAAGCGCGCGTGCTATTCGGCCGGCGGCGCCGGCGTCCTTGCCGGCCGTTCGGTATCTATAAGAGATACACGGTCCGTGCGAGGCGGACGGAGCAGAGCGGGTTTTGGGCCAATTCTACGATCTCGGTCGAGAAGCTGTCTCAGAGCTCCTTCGGGGCTTCGGTCCTGACTGTTTCGTGCCGTTTACGTTACGGACTTTTCTCCACACAGCGTGGCCACGGGTCGGTGTCTTTGACCGAATGGCCCATATGTGGCAAGCCCTACGGGGTTGGTTACCCGTATGCACTTTGTATGTATACTCGTACTCACTGAGCAATCGACTCTTCTGTCCGAGCGATGGAAAAATTTTTTAAAATGCATCTGTAAGATTTGGAAGCAAATCGTAC
Organism: Megalopta genalis; assembly: GCF_051020955.1. Lineage (NCBI taxonomy): Eukaryota > Metazoa > Arthropoda > Insecta > Hymenoptera > Halictidae > Megalopta > Megalopta genalis. Next base: position 85,277 of record NW_027476552.1, on the reverse strand, counting down.
CAATTGAAAACTGTGGCTAAAATGAAATAGCCCAGTGGAGAGAGAAAACTATCAAAAAACTGATTTTTTAAATCAAGAGGTGTCAGAAATCGAAATGCCTAGCGCGAGCGGAAGAACACGCTTTCTCGCCAGTCCAGCATGTGTCCTGTCCGTTCTTCCTCGGCTTGCCGATTTTGCCCAGATCAGAGGTTTCGTGCTTCCGGCGGTCAGAAGATCAGCGTGAGCGTACGCGCTTCCACGACTATGGCATCACCCATGTACTTTTTCCTTTGAATAT
>NW_027476552.1:80000-82500 GCF_051020955.1 Megalopta genalis | reverse complement strand
CCGCCAGATCATTCGTGCGTGATTTACACGGCCAGACGTGTGTACTACACGTATTAGGCCTTTGATCTGCGTTGCGTAGGCCACAACAAATCTTTCAAAGAGAGAGAGATATATGTGTTGTTGGGGTTTGTGATTATGAAGGTGCCCCAACGCACAAAAATATATAAAAATGTACAAAGTTGGGATGTGGTGTGGTGGAGAAGAGTTGGGCCCGACCAGATCATTCGTGCGTGATTTACACGGCAGACGTGTGTACTACACGTATTAGGCCTTTGATCTGCGTTGCGTAGGCCATCTTCCTTCCAAGACACACACGTGTTGGGGTTTGTGTGATTTTATGATAGTGCCTCAACACGGAAAAATAAGCGTACGAGAAGAGTTGGGCCCGACCAGATCATTCGTGCGTGATTTATACACGGCCAGACGCGTATTATATTACACGTATTAGGCCTTTGATCTGCGTTGCGTAGGCCATCTTCTCGATAGAGAGAAAGCCAATGTATTCTTTTTTCTTTCTTTACACACACACACAGTTGTAGTAGGACAGGGAGGGATGCGAGCGTGCTAATCACGCTTCCTCAAGTCTTCGCTGTGGTGTAAAAAAAAAAAAGAAAAAAAGGAATCGTTGGGAAAGTCCAAAGGACGAAAATATCGGGCAGTCTGAAGATAACTTAATGCTCGTTTACATTGGTATCAAGAGAGACCGGCTTGTGTAGCTCGTTTCAATGCTGTGTCGTTGTCATTGACACCCTACTCTGTTGCGCGCTAGTGGCAGCATGAGCGTGGGACGTATATATATATGACACCCAGCTAGAGCCGGCCGTGAGTCCGTCCGGTGTAAATAACGACGAAAGGAGAGAGAAACTTTTCGAATCCAGTATCGGGTTGATAATTGTCCAGTTTGAATATCCATATCCCCGTCGTTTTTGGAGGTGATATACTCTCTGTGTTTCTTCGATAGAAGGCTTTTCAATGTTCTATTCGCTCCGACCGTCGAACTTGCAAGAAAACAGTGGTTTTGGATTTGCTCGTACATATATATATGGTTTCGACGGAAATATCTCGTTCTTTAAGGGACAATTATGTCGTTGTACGACGACTCCCGAATCTCCTTCGCGCGCTGGTTGGAGCTCTTCGGGTATCGGCTTGTTCCGAAATATAACACAAAAATGTGGTGGATAGCAAATACACATTATATATATATGAGAGAATAAAAGGGAAAAATTACCCTGAACGGTGGATCACTTGGCTCGTGGGTCGATGAAGAACGCAGCTAATTGCGCGTCAACGTGTGAACTGCAGGACACATGAACATCGACATTTCGAACGCACATTGCGGTCCACGGATACAATTCCTGGACCACGCCTGGCTGAGGGTCGTTTACGTACTTATAAACTGCTTGCGTTGATGGCACTTGTTGCCTATATACGTACGAGCGAATGGTGGGCGCTTCGTCGGCGTTTGTCGCGGTCCTATGAATATTGAGAAATTTTACGTACGTCTAACAGTCTTCGAGAGAGATGGAAATCGTGTTCGAACTAGCGTGAGTGTGGAAGGCGGTGTCGTGTGTCGTATATGTTTTATATACGTCCGCCCGTCTGAAACACCGCTTCGAAGCGGTGACAAAATCTTTTTCGGGACGATTCGTATTCGTAGAACTATCGAGATTTCACTGGTACATTTTCAACGCGCTCCCGACGTCGCCTGAAATGAAACGAGATGGGTTTAACCCACGAAAGCGTACTACACGAGTCTGTCCTATGTGAAGACTGTGTACAGAGATCGAACGAACGCATGAAAGAAATTGAACGAAAGAACACATAACCCGCAAAAATATAGAGTAGAATTGTGACCGTTGCTTCGAATTTGAATTTATATGTATATATATATCATAGCCCCAGGGAGTGGAACCTATGAGTGTGGAAGGATGTCTCTTACCGTTATGTTGCCAGAGGAAAAAAAGTCTCTCTCTTCGTACGACACATTTGTGTACGAATTGTATCGATGGCTATATAGATCCGATGTTGCACATATTCTGAGTAAAGAACACCCCACCCGGGTTACCGTCCTAAAACTCTTCTATTGGTGTGGCTATGATGTGTGTGTCAACGCAATCGCGAGTCTGGTTCTACGGAAAACCGTTTGTCGGTCGCCCCATATATCTTTTTGTTCTCTTCAAATGATCGAATAGCGAAACCGCACGAGATCAATCGGTCGTCTAGTCCCCGAAAGTACTTTTCGGACGGACGTTAAAGTTATACCGATTGTAATCGTCTTGCGAGTGTTTCGAAGATCTATATTTGGAGAGGATATCGAATTTTATAAAAGATATATTGGTGAGGCGCGATAAACGGTTTTTTTTTTGCTTTAAGGGTTTTTTGTGTTTTTTTTATTTTTTTTTTTTTTTGTGTTGCTCTGTACACGTTTCGCAAAATGCTTTCGGGGGGGGAAGCTCTGAAAAAATTTTTTTTCACGTTCCGACGACCTCAGAGTAGGCGA
>NW_027476552.1:75000-77500 GCF_051020955.1 Megalopta genalis | reverse complement strand
CTGAGGAGCGGGGCGTGTCGGGCTTGGTCGGGAAGCGGGTCTGGCTGACGTGCCGGGCCTGGGCGAGGTGAACGGCTCTCGTGGCTGGGATCCGAGCTCGGTCCCGTGCCTTGGCCTCCCGCGGATCTTCCTTGCTGCGAGGCTTCCGTGGCGTTTCCCATCGGTGCGGTCGTCCTCTTCGGCCGCCATTCAACGCTCAGCTCAGAACTGGCACGGACTAGGGGAATCCGACTGTCTAATTAAAACAAAGCATTGCGATGGCCCCCACGGGTGTTGACGCAATGTGATTTCTGCCCAGTGCTCTGAATGTCAACGTGAAGAAATTCAAAAAAGCGCGGGTAAACGGCGGGAGTAACTATGACTCTCTTAAGGTAGCCAAATGCCTCGTCATCTAATTAGTGACGCGCATGAATGGATTAACGAGATTCCCATCTGTCCCTATCTACTGGCGGTGGCGGTCTACTGGCGGTGGCGGTCTGTGGCCACCCAGGGCGGGAGATAACCCCCGAACTAGCCCTCGCGTAGGAGGGTTGATCGGCCGAGTCGATGGGTGTATCGGCGATGAAGGCATTAGAGACCGTCAGTGCGTCGTACATGTAGTACTTCGCATAATGGCGAGGCCCTGATTTAGCATACGGGCTGTGGCGTGTTCTTTGTACAGCACTGTATGTGCTGTATGACTTCCGACTGGGGAACTGTTGTCACTCGTGGCATCAGTTCCCCAGTTTACGTTAAACGGTTTTTCAGACCGTTTTTCGTGGGCGGAACACGCCACTAGACAACACTCCGCTGGGCTCAGGAATACATGGGATGCAATCAATCCCCTGGGCAACCCAGGCCGCAAGGGGCAAACGTGCCCTAGCCACACTTGAGCCTCCACGAAAAAGGTACCGCTGGATAGCTCGTGTTCTTAAATACGCAGCGAACTGAACGAAGTGTGGTGGAGAGGAAGAGGCAGCCTCTCCGACTGCTGTCTCCCACGTGTTTGCCGTGCGTGGCGACCCTTGTCGTCGGAAAAGAGGATCCTGGGATCTGAGGGGGCCCTCTCCTGCGGGTGAGACGTCCCCAACACGTACCTTTGGCCTCTGCTTCGGCTAGATGGGCGGCTGGACGAGAAAAGCAGCCCTGGTCCAGTCAATCGGCTTGGAACGACCACACGCTTCGGGCAAGTGGGTTCTGCTGGGCGAGGACGCGGGCTGGGTAAGGAAACCGACCCAGCCAGCAGACTATATTCGGTGCGTAGCCCTAACTCAGCCTTTGGCGGGTTCCAAATTGTGTGGGTCGGTGGTGGCCGGGGAGCGCACTGGATGAAAGACCAAGACACATTATGGGTCTTAATAAAATTAATGAACAAAAAACTAAGCGTCCAAAGACGACGGGTCCAGCTCCTACTCGGAGTGAAGCCGTCGCCGCAGACGCGGGAACTGCAAATGCAGCTGTCAGTCCCCCCGCGTCTGTGAGAAAGACAAGATCCGGGAAGGTGATTAATATCGCCAATCCTCGTGTGATCTTGCAAAGATGTGTGACTCCCACGCGAGCGGTCTCGGTGAAAACCGAGCCCACGGTAGAAGGTACGCCGGACACCGGTAACGTGGAAGTAATCGAACGAGTCGGAGACACGTCACTCGTGAAGGTGCAGTCGGCACCCGAGCGTGTCGAGGACCCTACTGGTGACGGTTGGCAAACCGTCACCAAAAAGTCAAAGCGAGCCAAGCCGGGCGCACCCACCGGCAAGGCCGCAGTAAACCGGGCCAGGAGACCGAAGGGGACGTTCTCCGGGCAGAAGGTACGGCCTCTCGATCTCGTAAGAGACGAAGCCTTTAGGCGAGTGTCCGAAATACGGACCTTTTGCTTTCGACCTGAGTCGAAAGTCAATAAGGAGTCCGGGTCAAAGATACTCGCCGAGGTTGAGGCACTCAACGAGCTGGTCCAGGAGCTTATTCAACGGAATAGCTTCGTCGAAGGGCAGCTCGCCGCGGTCAGGGCGGACCTAAAAGCGCGTCCTGCCGTAATGAGTGCGATGCGACCTGGGCCGTCCAAGGGAACTCTCCCGAAGACGGCCTGCAACGCCGCGCAGTCGACTTACGCCCATGTGAACAAAGTCGACTGCAAAGGAGCTTCTCCGGAAGCGGGGAGACGGCCACAATCGCAGCATGTGGTAAAAATCTTCCCGCCGAAGGAAAAAGGACAGAGCAGCGAAGTTACGAAGGTTACTGTTCTGTCGCTCGTTAAACCAGCGAAGGAGGCGATCCGAATTAAGTCGGTCCGACGCATCCACTCCGGTGGCATCGTCGTCGAGACCGACCGAAAGGAGGACCTGCAAGCCTTCGTTGGCAATAAGAAGCTCCGGAGCGCGGGTCTGTCCGTCTCCTTACCTACCAAGCGGGACCCCGAGGTTTTAGTTTACGACGTCCCGCGTCGGATGGGTAAGGACGAAATTGCCTCCAGTATTTGGAGGCAAAATCTCTGCGATGCGAACCAGAAGGATGTGCCTTCGGGA
>NW_027476552.1:50000-70000 GCF_051020955.1 Megalopta genalis | reverse complement strand
GCGTTATGTTAAATATCTCAAGGTTACCGATTCCACAAAATTATAAAAAGTATACGGCTGTGTAGCGGGGATCAAAACGAGTAATTTCGTGTATAAAGTTTAATTAATCTCCGAATAGTTTTCCGGGAAACATCGATAATTCCGATCTAGAAAGAGACAGAGACAGTCGATCCGCGTTATGTTAAATATTTCAAGGTTCCCGATTCCACAAAATTATAAAAAGTATACGGCTGTGTAGCGGGGACCAAAACGAGTAATTTCATGTATAAAGTTTAATTAATCTCCCAATAGTTTGCCGGGAAACATCGATTATTCCGATCTAGAAAGAGACAGAGACAGTCGATCCGCGTTATGTTAAATATTTCAAGGTTCCCGATTCCACAAAATTATAAAAAGTATACGGCTGTGTAGCGGGGATCAAAACGAGTAATTTCGTGTATAAAGTTTAATTAATATCCCATTACTTTGCCGGGAAACATCAATACTTCGATCGCGCGAGAGAGACAGAGAAACGAACAGTCTTTTTTTCGATTTACGGCTAAAATAAATTTTTCTCATTTTATTCAATAACATATTCTTGCTTAGATAACTTTTTTACATAGGGATTAAGCATTTAGAACGATATAATGTTTAAAATAAGGGCACTTTACTCTTGACATTTTACGGTTTTTTCAATTTTCTGAAAAATCCTATCATTAGATTTTTTTAAAAATACGATAATCTTGCATAACTAACGTTTCTACATAGGGATTAAGCATTTAGAACGAAATCTAATGTCAGAAAATGGCACTTTACTCTTGACATTTTTCGGTTTTTTCAATTTTCTGGAAAATCCTATCATTAGATTTTTTTAAAAATACGATATTCTTGCTTAACTAACGTTTCTACATAGGGATTAAGCATTTAGAACGAAATCTAATGTCAGAAAATGGCACTTTACTCTTGACATTTTTCGGTTTTTTCAATTTTCTGGAAAATCCTATCATTAGATTTTTTTTAAAATACGATATTCTTGCTTAACTAACGTTTTTACATAGGGATTAAGCATTTAGAACGAAATCTAATGTAGGAAAATGGTACTTTACTCTTGACCGGTACGTTGGGACTTTGAAAATATTCGGGCGTTCCAATCGCTCGTCTGTTGCATCATAGCGCGTCTCGGCGCAATCGACCGATTCGCTCGACCCATTATTTTCGATTTACGGCTAAAATAAATTTTTCTCATTTTATTCAATAACATATTCTTGCTTAGATAACTTTTTTACATAGGGATTAAGCATTTAGAACGATATAATGTTTAAAATAAGGGCACTTTACTCTTGACATTTTACGGTTTTTTCAATTTTCTGAAAAATCCTATCATTAGATTTTTTTAAAAATACGATAATCTTGCATAACTAACGTTTCTACATAGGGATTAAGCATTTAGAACGAAATCTAATGTCAGAAAATGGCACTTTACTCTTGACATTTTTCGGTTTTTTCAATTTTCTGGAAAATCCTATCATTAGATTTTTTTAAAAATACGATATTCTTGCTTAACTAACGTTTTTACATAGGGATTAAGCATTTAGAACGAAATCTAATGTAGGAAAATGGTACTTTACTCTTGACCGGTACGTTGGGACTTTGAAAATATTCGGGCGTTCCAATCGCTCGTCTGTTGCATCATAGCGCGTCTCGGCGCAATCGACCGATTCGCTCGACCCATTATTTTCGATTTACGGCTAAAATAAATTTTTCTCATTTTATTCAATAACATATTCTTGCTTAGATAACTTTTTTACATAGGGATTAAGCATTTAGAACGATATAATGTTTAAAATAAGGGCACTTTACTCTTGACATTTTACGGTTTTTTCAATTTTCTGAAAAATCCTATCATTAGATTTTTTTAAAAATACGATAATCTTGCATAACTAACGTTTCTACATAGGGATTAAGCATTTAGAACGAAATCTAATGTCAGAAAATGGCACTTTACTCTTGACATTTTTCGGTTTTTTCAATTTTCTGGAAAATCCTATCATTAGATTTTTTTTAAAATACGATATTCTTGCTTAACTAACGTTTTTACATAGGGATTAAGCATTTAGAACGAAATCTAATGTAGGAAAATGGTACTTTACTCTTGACCGGTACGTTGGGACTTTGAAAATATTCGGGCGTTCCAATCGCTCGTCTGTTGCATCATAGCGCGTCTCGGCGCAATCGACCGATTCGCTCGACCCATTATTTTCGATTTACGGCTAAAATAAATTTTTCTCATTTTATTCAATAACATATTCTTGCTTAGATAACTTTTTTACATAGGGATTAAGCATTTAGAACGATATAATGTTTAAAATAAGGGCACTTTACTCTTGACATTTTACGGTTTTTTCAATTTTCTGAAAAATCCTATCATTAGATTTTTTTAAAAATACGATAATCTTGCATAACTAACGTTTCTACATAGGGATTAAGCATTTAGAACGAAATCTAATGTCAGAAAATGGCACTTTACTCTTGACATTTTTCGGTTTTTTCAATTTTCTGGAAAATCCTATCATTAGATTTTTTTAAAAATACGATATTCTTGCTTAACTAACGTTTTTACATAGGGATTAAGCATTTAGAACGAAATCTAATGTAGGAAAATGGTACTTTACTCTTGATCGGTACGTTGGGACTTAGAAAATATTCGGCCGTACGCGGCGCGTCTCGGCGCTTCGAACAGCTCCGGTGTCCCCATTATTTTCGATTTACGGCTAAAATAAATTTTTCTAATTTTTTTCAATAACATATTCTTGCTTAAATAACTTTTTTACATAGGGATTAAGCATTTAGAACGATACATTGTTTAAAATAATGGCACTTTACTCTTGACATTTTACGGTTTTTTCAATTTTCTGAAAAATCCTATCATTAGATTTTTTTAAAAATACGATATTCTTGCTTAACTAACGTTTCTACATAGGGATTAAGCATTTAGAACGAAATCTAATGTCAGAAAATGGCACTTTACTCTTGACATTTTTCGGTTTTTTCAATTTTCTGGAAAATCCTGTCATTAGATTTTTTTAAAAATACGATATTCTTGCTTAACAAACGTTTTTACATAGGGATTAAGCATTTAGAACGAAATCTAATGTAGGAAAATGGTACTTTACTCTTGATCGGTACGTTGGGACTTAGAAAATATTCGGCCGTACGCGGCGCGTCTCGGCGCTTCGAACAGCTTCGGTGTCCCCATTATTTTCGATTTACGGCTAAAATAAATTTTTCTAATTTTTTTCAATAACATATTCTTGCTTAAATAACTTTTTTACATAGGGATTAAGCATTTAGAACGATACATTGTTTAAAATAATGGCACTTTACTCTTGACATTTTACGGTTTTTTCAATTTTCTGAAAAATCCTATCATTAGATTTTTTTAAAAATACGATATTCTTGCTTAACTAACGTTTCTACATAGGGATTAAGCATTTAGAACGAAATCTAATGTCAGAAAATGGCACTTTACTCTTGACATTTTTCGGTTTTTTCAATTTTCTGGAAAATCCTATCATTAGATTTTTTTAAAAATACGATATTCTTGCTTAACTAACGTTTTTACATAGGGATTAAGCATTTAGAACGAAATCTAATGTAGGAAAATGGTACTTTACTCTTGATCGGTACGTTGGGACTTAGAAAATATTCGGCCGTACGCGGCGCGTCTCGGCGCTTCGAACAGCTCCGGTGTCCCCATTATTTTCGATTTACGGCTAAAATAAATTTTTCTAATTTTTTTCAATAACATATTCTTGCTTAAATAACTTTTTTACATAGGGATTAAGCATTTAGAACGATACATTGTTTAAAATAATGGCACTTTACTCTTGACATTTTACGGTTTTTTCAATTTTCTGAAAAATCCTATCATTAGATTTTTTTAAAAATACGATATTCTTGCTTAACTAACGTTTCTACATAGGGATTAAGCATTTAGAACGAAATCTAATGTCAGAAAATGGCACTTTACTCTTGACATTTTTCGGTTTTTTCAATTTTCTGGAAAATCCTATCATTAGATTTTTTTAAAAATACGATATTCTTGCTTAACTAACGTTTTTACATAGGGATTAAGCATTTAGAACGAAATCTAATGTAGGAAAATGGTACTTTACTCTTGACCGGTACGTTGGGACTTTGAAAATATTCGGGCGTTCCAATCGCTCGTCTGTTGCATCATAGCGCGTCTCGGCGCAATCGACCGATTCGCTCGACCCATTATTTTCGATTTACGGCTAAAATAAATTTTTCTCATTTTATTCAATAACATATTCTTGCTTAGATAACTTTTTTACATAGGGATTAAGCATTTAGAACGATATAATGTTTAAAATAAGGGCACTTTACTCTTGACATTTTACGGTTTTTTCAATTTTCTGAAAAATCCTATCATTAGATTTTTTTAAAAATACGATAATCTTGCATAACTAACGTTTCTACATAGGGATTAAGCATTTAGAACGAAATCTAATGTCAGAAAATGGCACTTTACTCTTGACATTTTTCGGTTTTTTCAATTTTCTGGAAAATCCTATCATTAGATTTTTTTAAAAATACGATATTCTTGCTTAACTAACGTTTTTACATAGGGATTAAGCATTTAGAACGAAATCTAATGTAGGAAAATGGTACTTTACTCTTGATCGGTACGTTGGGACTTTGAAAATATTCGGGCGTTCCAATCGCTCGTCTGTTGCATCATAGCGCGTCTCGGCGCAATCGACCGATTCGCTCGACCCATTATTTTCGATTTACGGCTAAAATAAATTTTTCTCATTTTATTCAATAACATATTCTTGCTTAGATAACTTTTTTACATAGGGATTAAGCATTTAGAACGATATAATGTTTAAAATAAGGGCACTTTACTCTTGACATTTTACGGTTTTTTCAATTTTCTGAAAAATCCTACCATTAGATTTTTTTAAAAATACGATATTCTTGCTTAACTAACGTTTCTACATAGGGATTAAGCATTTAGAACGAAATCTAATGTCAGAAAATGGCACTTTACTCTTGACATTTTTCGGTTTTTTCAATTTTCTGGAAAATCCTATCATTAGATTTTTTTAAAAATACGATATTCTTGCTTAACTAACGTTTTTACATAGGGATTAAGCATTTAGAACGAAATCTAATGTAGGAAAATGGTACTTTACTCTTGACCGGTACGTTGGGACTTTGAAAATATTCGGGCGTTCCAATCGCTCGTCTGTTGCATCATAGCGCGTCTCGGCGCAATCGACCGATTCGCTCGACCCATTATTTTCGATTTACGGCTAAAATAAATTTTTCTCATTTTATTCAATAACATATTCTTGCTTAGATAACTTTTTTACATAGGGATTAAGCATTTAGAACGATATAATGTTTAAAATAAGGGCACTTTACTCTTGACATTTTACGGTTTTTTCAATTTTCTGAAAAATCCTATCATTAGATTTTTTTAAAAATACGATAATCTTGCATAACTAACGTTTCTACATAGGGATTAAGCATTTAGAACGAAATCTAATGTCAGAAAATGGCACTTTACTCTTGACATTTTTCGGTTTTTTCAATTTTCTGGAAAATCCTATCATTAGATTTTTTTTAAAATACGATATTCTTGCTTAACTAACGTTTTTACATAGGGATTAAGCATTTAGAACGAAATCTAATGTAGGAAAATGGTACTTTACTCTTGACCGGTACGTTGGGACTTTGAAAATATTCGGGCGTTCCAATCGCTCGTCTGTTGCATCATAGCGCGTCTCGGCGCAATCGACCGATTCGCTCGACCCATTATTTTCGATTTACGGCTAAAATAAATTTTTCTCATTTTATTCAATAACATATTCTTGCTTAGATAACTTTTTTACATAGGGATTAAGCATTTAGAACGATATAATGTTTAAAATAAGGGCACTTTACTCTTGACATTTTACGGTTTTTTCAATTTTCTGAAAAATCCTATCATTAGATTTTTTTAAAAATACGATAATCTTGCATAACTAACGTTTCTACATAGGGATTAAGCATTTAGAACGAAATCTAATGTCAGAAAATGGCACTTTACTCTTGACATTTTTCGGTTTTTTCAATTTTCTGGAAAATCCTATCATTAGATTTTTTTAAAAATACGATATTCTTGCTTAACTAACGTTTTTACATAGGGATTAAGCATTTAGAACGAAATCTAATGTAGGAAAATGGTACTTTACTCTTGACCGGTACGTTGGGACTTTGAAAATATTCGGGCGTTCCAATCGCTCGTCTGTTGCATCATAGCGCGTCTCGGCGCAATCGACCGATTCGCTCGACCCATTATTTTCGATTTACGGCTAAAATAAATTTTTCTCATTTTATTCAATAACATATTCTTGCTTAGATAACTTTTTTACATAGGGATTAAGCATTTAGAACGATATAATGTTTAAAATAAGGGCACTTTACTCTTGACATTTTACGGTTTTTTCAATTTTCTGAAAAATCCTATCATTAGATTTTTTTAAAAATACGATAATCTTGCTTAACTAACGTTTCTACATAGGGATTAAGCATTTAGAACGAAATCTAATGTCAGAAAATGGCACTTTACTCTTGACATTTTTCGGTTTTTTCAATTTTCTGGAAAATCCTATCATTAGATTTTTTTTAAAATACGATATTCTTGCTTAACTAACGTTTTTACATAGGGATTAAGCATTTAGAACGAAATCTAATGTAGGAAAATGGTACTTTACTCTTGACCGGTACGTTGGGACTTTGAAAATATTCGGGCGTTCCAATCGCTCGTCTGTTGCATCATAGCGCGTCTCGGCGCAATCGACCGATTCGCTCGACCCATTATTTTCGATTTACGGCTAAAATAAATTTTTCTCATTTTATTCAATAACATATTCTTGCTTAGATAACTTTTTTACATAGGGATTAAGCATTTAGAACGATATAATGTTTAAAATAAGGGCACTTTACTCTTGACATTTTACGGTTTTTTCAATTTTCTGAAAAATCCTATCATTAGATTTTTTTAAAAATACGATAATCTTGCATAACTAACGTTTCTACATAGGGATTAAGCATTTAGAACGAAATCTAATGTCAGAAAATGGCACTTTACTCTTGACATTTTTCGGTTTTTTCAATTTTCTGGAAAATCCTATCATTAGATTTTTTTAAAAATACGATATTCTTGCTTAACTAACGTTTTTACATAGGGATTAAGCATTTAGAACGAAATCTAATGTAGGAAAATGGTACTTTACTCTTGACCGGTACGTTGGGACTTTGAAAATATTCGGGCGTTCCAATCGCTCGTCTGTTGCATCATAGCGCGTCTCGGCGCAATCGACCGATTCGCTCGACCCATTATTTTCGATTTACGGCTAAAATAAATTTTTCTCATTTTATTCAATAACATATTCTTGCTTAGATAACTTTTTTACATAGGGATTAAGCATTTAGAACGATATAATGTTTAAAATAAGGGCACTTTACTCTTGACATTTTACGGTTTTTTCAATTTTCTGAAAAATCCTATCATTAGATTTTTTTAAAAATACGATAATCTTGCATAACTAACGTTTCTACATAGGGATTAAGCATTTAGAACGAAATCTAATGTCAGAAAATGGCACTTTACTCTTGACATTTTTCGGTTTTTTCAATTTTCTGGAAAATCCTATCATTAGATTTTTTTTAAAATACGATATTCTTGCTTAACTAACGTTTTTACATAGGGATTAAGCATTTAGAACGAAATCTAATGTAGGAAAATGGTACTTTACTCTTGACCGGTACGTTGGGACTTTGAAAATATTCGGGCGTTCCAATCGCTCGTCTGTTGCATCATAGCGCGTCTCGGCGCAATCGACCGATTCGCTCGACCCATTATTTTCGATTTACGGCTAAAATAAATTTTTCTCATTTTATTCAATAACATATTCTTGCTTAGATAACTTTTTTACATAGGGATTAAGCATTTAGAACGATATAATGTTTAAAATAAGGGCACTTTACTCTTGACATTTTACGGTTTTTTCAATTTTCTGAAAAATCCTATCATTAGATTTTTTTAAAAATACGATAATCTTGCATAACTAACGTTTCTACATAGGGATTAAGCATTTAGAACGAAATCTAATGTCAGAAAATGGCACTTTACTCTTGACATTTTTCGGTTTTTTCAATTTTCTGGAAAATCCTATCATTAGATTTTTTTTAAAATACGATATTCTTGCTTAACTAACGTTTTTACATAGGGATTAAGCATTTAGAACGAAATCTAATGTAGGAAAATGGTACTTTACTCTTGACCGGTACGTTGGGACTTTGAAAATATTCGGGCGTTCCAATCGCTCGTCTGTTGCATCATAGCGCGTCTCGGCGCAATCGACCGATTCGCTCGACCCATTATTTTCGATTTACGGCTAAAATAAATTTTTCTCATTTTATTCAATAACATATTCTTGCTTAGATAACTTTTTTACATAGGGATTAAGCATTTAGAACGATATAATGTTTAAAATAAGGGCACTTTACTCTTGACATTTTACGGTTTTTTCAATTTTCTGAAAAATCCTATCATTAGATTTTTTTAAAAATACGATAATCTTGCATAACTAACGTTTCTACATAGGGATTAAGCATTTAGAACGAAATCTAATGTCAGAAAATGGCACTTTACTCTTGACATTTTTCGGTTTTTTCAATTTTCTGGAAAATCCTATCATTAGATTTTTTTTAAAATACGATATTCTTGCTTAACTAACGTTTTTACATAGGGATTAAGCATTTAGAACGAAATCTAATGTAGGAAAATGGTACTTTACTCTTGACCGGTACGTTGGGACTTTGAAAATATTCGGGCGTTCCAATCGCTCGTCTGTTGCATCATAGCGCGTCTCGGCGCAATCGACCGATTCGCTCGACCCATTATTTTCGATTTACGGCTAAAATAAATTTTTCTCATTTTATTCAATAACATATTCTTGCTTAGATAACTTTTTTACATAGGGATTAAGCATTTAGAACGATATAATGTTTAAAATAAGGGCACTTTACTCTTGACATTTTACGGTTTTTTCAATTTTCTGAAAAATCCTATCATTAGATTTTTTTAAAAATACGATAATCTTGCATAACTAACGTTTCTACATAGGGATTAAGCATTTAGAACGAAATCTAATGTCAGAAAATGGCACTTTACTCTTGACATTTTTCGGTTTTTTCAATTTTCTGGAAAATCCTATCATTAGATTTTTTTAAAAATACGATATTCTTGCTTAACTAACGTTTTTACATAGGGATTAAGCATTTAGAACGAAATCTAATGTAGGAAAATGGTACTTTACTCTTGACCGGTACGTTGGGACTTTGAAAATATTCGGGCGTTCCAATCGCTCGTCTGTTGCATCATAGCGCGTCTCGGCGCAATCGACCGATTCGCTCGACCCATTATTTTCGATTTACGGCTAAAATAAATTTTTCTCATTTTATTCAATAACATATTCTTGCTTAGATAACTTTTTTACATAGGGATTAAGCATTTAGAACGATATAATGTTTAAAATAAGGGCACTTTACTCTTGACATTTTACGGTTTTTTCAATTTTCTGAAAAATCCTATCATTAGATTTTTTTAAAAATACGATAATCTTGCATAACTAACGTTTCTACATAGGGATTAAGCATTTAGAACGAAATCTAATGTCAGAAAATGGCACTTTACTCTTGACATTTTTCGGTTTTTTCAATTTTCTGGAAAATCCTATCATTAGATTTTTTTAAAAATACGATATTCTTGCTTAACTAACGTTTTTACATAGGGATTAAGCATTTAGAACGAAATCTAATGTAGGAAAATGGTACTTTACTCTTGATCGGTACGTTGGGACTTTGAAAATATTCGGGCGTTCCAATCGCTCGTCTGTTGCATCATAGCGCGTCTCGGCGCAATCGACCGATTCGCTCGACCCATTATTTTCGATTTACGGCTAAAATAAATTTTTCTCATTTTATTCAATAACATATTCTTGCTTAGATAACTTTTTTACATAGGGATTAAGCATTTAGAACGATATAATGTTTAAAATAAGGGCACTTTACTCTTGACATTTTACGGTTTTTTCAATTTTCTGAAAAATCCTACCATTAGATTTTTTTAAAAATACGATATTCTTGCTTAACTAACGTTTCTACATAGGGATTAAGCATTTAGAACGAAATCTAATGTCAGAAAATGGCACTTTACTCTTGACATTTTTCGGTTTTTTCAATTTTCTGGAAAATCCTATCATTAGATTTTTTTAAAAATACGATATTCTTGCTTAACTAACGTTTTTACATAGGGATTAAGCATTTAGAACGAAATCTAATGTAGGAAAATGGTACTTTACTCTTGACCGGTACGTTGGGACTTTGAAAATATTCGGGCGTTCCAATCGCTCGTCTGTTGCATCATAGCGCGTCTCGGCGCAATCGACCGATTCGCTCGACCCATTATTTTCGATTTACGGCTAAAATAAATTTTTCTCATTTTATTCAATAACATATTCTTGCTTAGATAACTTTTTTACATAGGGATTAAGCATTTAGAACGATATAATGTTTAAAATAAGGGCACTTTACTCTTGACATTTTACGGTTTTTTCAATTTTCTGAAAAATCCTATCATTAGATTTTTTTAAAAATACGATAATCTTGCATAACTAACGTTTCTACATAGGGATTAAGCATTTAGAACGAAATCTAATGTCAGAAAATGGCACTTTACTCTTGACATTTTTCGGTTTTTTCAATTTTCTGGAAAATCCTATCATTAGATTTTTTTTAAAATACGATATTCTTGCTTAACTAACGTTTTTACATAGGGATTAAGCATTTAGAACGAAATCTAATGTAGGAAAATGGTACTTTACTCTTGACCGGTACGTTGGGACTTTGAAAATATTCGGGCGTTCCAATCGCTCGTCTGTTGCATCATAGCGCGTCTCGGCGCAATCGACCGATTCGCTCGACCCATTATTTTCGATTTACGGCTAAAATAAATTTTTCTCATTTTATTCAATAACATATTCTTGCTTAGATAACTTTTTTACATAGGGATTAAGCATTTAGAACGATATAATGTTTAAAATAAGGGCACTTTACTCTTGACATTTTACGGTTTTTTCAATTTTCTGAAAAATCCTATCATTAGATTTTTTTAAAAATACGATAATCTTGCATAACTAACGTTTCTACATAGGGATTAAGCATTTAGAACGAAATCTAATGTCAGAAAATGGCACTTTACTCTTGACATTTTTCGGTTTTTTCAATTTTCTGGAAAATCCTATCATTAGATTTTTTTAAAAATACGATATTCTTGCTTAACTAACGTTTTTACATAGGGATTAAGCATTTAGAACGAAATCTAATGTAGGAAAATGGTACTTTACTCTTGACCGGTACGTTGGGACTTTGAAAATATTCGGGCGTTCCAATCGCTCGTCTGTTGCATCATAGCGCGTCTCGGCGCAATCGACCGATTCGCTCGACCCATTATTTTCGATTTACGGCTAAAATAAATTTTTCTCATTTTATTCAATAACATATTCTTGCTTAGATAACTTTTTTACATAGGGATTAAGCATTTAGAACGATATAATGTTTAAAATAAGGGCACTTTACTCTTGACATTTTACGGTTTTTTCAATTTTCTGAAAAATCCTATCATTAGATTTTTTTAAAAATACGATAATCTTGCATAACTAACGTTTCTACATAGGGATTAAGCATTTAGAACGAAATCTAATGTCAGAAAATGGCACTTTACTCTTGACATTTTTCGGTTTTTTCAATTTTCTGGAAAATCCTATCATTAGATTTTTTTTAAAATACGATATTCTTGCTTAACTAACGTTTTTACATAGGGATTAAGCATTTAGAACGAAATCTAATGTAGGAAAATGGTACTTTACTCTTGACCGGTACGTTGGGACTTTGAAAATATTCGGGCGTTCCAATCGCTCGTCTGTTGCATCATAGCGCGTCTCGGCGCAATCGACCGATTCGCTCGACCCATTATTTTCGATTTACGGCTAAAATAAATTTTTCTCATTTTATTCAATAACATATTCTTGCTTAGATAACTTTTTTACATAGGGATTAAGCATTTAGAACGATATAATGTTTAAAATAAGGGCACTTTACTCTTGACATTTTACGGTTTTTTCAATTTTCTGAAAAATCCTATCATTAGATTTTTTTAAAAATACGATAATCTTGCTTAACTAACGTTTCTACATAGGGATTAAGCATTTAGAACGAAATCTAATGTCAGAAAATGGCACTTTACTCTTGACATTTTTCGGTTTTTTCAATTTTCTGGAAAATCCTATCATTAGATTTTTTTAAAAATACGATATTCTTGCTTAACTAACGTTTTTACATAGGGATTAAGCATTTAGAACGAAATCTAATGTAGGAAAATGGTACTTTACTCTTGACCGGTACGTTGGGACTTTGAAAATATTCGGGCGTTCCAATCGCTCGTCTGTTGCATCATAGCGCGTCTCGGCGCAATCGACCGATTCGCTCGACCCATTATTTTCGATTTACGGCTAAAATAAATTTTTCTCATTTTATTCAATAACATATTCTTGCTTAGATAACTTTTTTACATAGGGATTAAGCATTTAGAACGATATAATGTTTAAAATAAGGGCACTTTACTCTTGACATTTTACGGTTTTTTCAATTTTCTGAAAAATCCTATCATTAGATTTTTTTAAAAATACGATAATCTTGCATAACTAACGTTTCTACATAGGGATTAAGCATTTAGAACGAAATCTAATGTCAGAAAATGGCACTTTACTCTTGACATTTTTCGGTTTTTTCAATTTTCTGGAAAATCCTATCATTAGATTTTTTTTAAAATACGATATTCTTGCTTAACTAACGTTTTTACATAGGGATTAAGCATTTAGAACGAAATCTAATGTAGGAAAATGGTACTTTACTCTTGACCGGTACGTTGGGACTTTGAAAATATTCGGGCGTTCCAATCGCTCGTCTGTTGCATCATAGCGCGTCTCGGCGCAATCGACCGATTCGCTCGACCCATTATTTTCGATTTACGGCTAAAATAAATTTTTCTCATTTTATTCAATAACATATTCTTGCTTAGATAACTTTTTTACATAGGGATTAAGCATTTAGAACGATATAATGTTTAAAATAAGGGCACTTTACTCTTGACATTTTACGGTTTTTTCAATTTTCTGAAAAATCCTATCATTAGATTTTTTTAAAAATACGATAATCTTGCATAACTAACGTTTCTACATAGGGATTAAGCATTTAGAACGAAATCTAATGTCAGAAAATGGCACTTTACTCTTGACATTTTTCGGTTTTTTCAATTTTCTGGAAAATCCTATCATTAGATTTTTTTAAAAATACGATATTCTTGCTTAACTAACGTTTTTACATAGGGATTAAGCATTTAGAACGAAATCTAATGTAGGAAAATGGTACTTTACTCTTGACCGGTACGTTGGGACTTTGAAAATATTCGGGCGTTCCAATCGCTCGTCTGTTGCATCATAGCGCGTCTCGGCGCAATCGACCGATTCGCTCGACCCATTATTTTCGATTTACGGCTAAAATAAATTTTTCTCATTTTATTCAATAACATATTCTTGCTTAGATAACTTTTTTACATAGGGATTAAGCATTTAGAACGATATAATGTTTAAAATAAGGGCACTTTACTCTTGACATTTTACGGTTTTTTCAATTTTCTGAAAAATCCTATCATTAGATTTTTTTAAAAATACGATAATCTTGCATAACTAACGTTTCTACATAGGGATTAAGCATTTAGAACGAAATCTAATGTCAGAAAATGGCACTTTACTCTTGACATTTTTCGGTTTTTTCAATTTTCTGGAAAATCCTATCATTAGATTTTTTTTAAAATACGATATTCTTGCTTAACTAACGTTTTTACATAGGGATTAAGCATTTAGAACGAAATCTAATGTAGGAAAATGGTACTTTACTCTTGACCGGTACGTTGGGACTTTGAAAATATTCGGGCGTTCCAATCGCTCGTCTGTTGCATCATAGCGCGTCTCGGCGCAATCGACCGATTCGCTCGACCCATTATTTTCGATTTACGGCTAAAATAAATTTTTCTCATTTTATTCAATAACATATTCTTGCTTAGATAACTTTTTTACATAGGGATTAAGCATTTAGAACGATATAATGTTTAAAATAAGGGCACTTTACTCTTGACATTTTACGGTTTTTTCAATTTTCTGAAAAATCCTATCATTAGATTTTTTTAAAAATACGATAATCTTGCTTAACTAACGTTTCTACATAGGGATTAAGCATTTAGAACGAAATCTAATGTCAGAAAATGGCACTTTACTCTTGACATTTTTCGGTTTTTTCAATTTTCTGGAAAATCCTATCATTAGATTTTTTTTAAAATACGATATTCTTGCTTAACTAACGTTTTTACATAGGGATTAAGCATTTAGAACGAAATCTAATGTAGGAAAATGGTACTTTACTCTTGACCGGTACGTTGGGACTTTGAAAATATTCGGGCGTTCCAATCGCTCGTCTGTTGCATCATAGCGCGTCTCGGCGCAATCGACCGATTCGCTCGACCCATTATTTTCGATTTACGGCTAAAATAAATTTTTCTCATTTTATTCAATAACATATTCTTGCTTAGATAACTTTTTTACATAGGGATTAAGCATTTAGAACGATATAATGTTTAAAATAAGGGCACTTTACTCTTGACATTTTACGGTTTTTTCAATTTTCTGAAAAATCCTATCATTAGATTTTTTTAAAAATACGATAATCTTGCATAACTAACGTTTCTACATAGGGATTAAGCATTTAGAACGAAATCTAATGTCAGAAAAGGGCACTTTACTCTTGACATTTTTCGGTTTTTTCAATTTTCTGGAAAATCCTATCATTAGATTTTTTTAAAAATACGATATTCTTGCTTAACTAACGTTTTTACATAGGGATTAAGCATTTAGAACGAAATCTAATGTAGGAAAATGGTACTTTACTCTTGATCGGTACGTTGGGACTTTGAAAATATTCGGGCGTTCCAATCGCTCGTCTGTTGCATCATAGCGCGTCTCGGCGCAATCGACCGATTCGCTCGACCCATTATTTTCGATTTACGGCTAAAATAAATTTTTCTCATTTTATTCAATAACATATTCTTGCTTAGATAACTTTTTTACATAGGGATTAAGCATTTAGAACGATATAATGTTTAAAATAAGGGCACTTTACTCTTGACATTTTACGGTTTTTTCAATTTTCTGAAAAATCCTATCATTAGATTTTTTTAAAAATACGATAATCTTGCATAACTAACGTTTCTACATAGGGATTAAGCATTTAGAACGAAATCTAATGTCAGAAAATGGCACTTTACTCTTGACATTTTTCGGTTTTTTCAATTTTCTGGAAAATCCTATCATTAGATTTTTTTTAAAATACGATATTCTTGCTTAACTAACGTTTTTACATAGGGATTAAGCATTTAGAACGAAATCTAATGTAGGAAAATGGTACTTTACTCTTGACCGGTACGTTGGGACTTTGAAAATATTCGGGCGTTCCAATCGCTCGTCTGTTGCATCATAGCGCGTCTCGGCGCAATCGACCGATTCGCTCGACCCATTATTTTCGATTTACGGCTAAAATAAATTTTTCTCATTTTATTCAATAACATATTCTTGCTTAGATAACTTTTTTACATAGGGATTAAGCATTTAGAACGATATAATGTTTAAAATAAGGGCACTTTACTCTTGACATTTTACGGTTTTTTCAATTTTCTGAAAAATCCTATCATTAGATTTTTTTAAAAATACGATAATCTTGCTTAACTAACGTTTCTACATAGGGATTAAGCATTTAGAACGAAATCTAATGTCAGAAAATGGCACTTTACTCTTGACATTTTTCGGTTTTTTCAATTTTCTGGAAAATCCTATCATTAGATTTTTTTTAAAATACGATATTCTTGCTTAACTAACGTTTTTACATAGGGATTAAGCATTTAGAACGAAATCTAATGTAGGAAAATGGTACTTTACTCTTGACCGGTACGTTGGGACTTTGAAAATATTCGGGCGTTCCAATCGCTCGTCTGTTGCATCATAGCGCGTCTCGGCGCAATCGACCGATTCGCTCGACCCATTATTTTCGATTTACGGCTAAAATAAATTTTTCTCATTTTATTCAATAACATATTCTTGCTTAGATAACTTTTTTACATAGGGATTAAGCATTTAGAACGATATAATGTTTAAAATAAGGGCACTTTACTCTTGACATTTTACGGTTTTTTCAATTTTCTGAAAAATCCTATCATTAGATTTTTTTAAAAATACGATAATCTTGCATAACTAACGTTTCTACATAGGGATTAAGCATTTAGAACGAAATCTAATGTCAGAAAATGGCACTTTACTCTTGACATTTTTCGGTTTTTTCAATTTTCTGGAAAATCCTATCATTAGATTTTTTTAAAAATACGATATTCTTGCTTAACTAACGTTTTTACATAGGGATTAAGCATTTAGAACGAAATCTAATGTAGGAAAATGGTACTTTACTCTTGATCGGTACGTTGGGACTTTGAAAATATTCGGGCGTTCCAATCGCTCGTCTGTTGCATCATAGCGCGTCTCGGCGCAATCGACCGATTCGCTCGACCCATTATTTTCGATTTACGGCTAAAATAAATTTTTCTCATTTTATTCAATAACATATTCTTGCTTAGATAACTTTTTTACATAGGGATTAAGCATTTAGAACGATATAATGTTTAAAATAAGGGCACTTTACTCTTGACATTTTACGGTTTTTTCAATTTTCTGAAAAATCCTACCATTAGATTTTTTTAAAAATACGATATTCTTGCTTAACTAACGTTTCTACATAGGGATTAAGCATTTAGAACGAAATCTAATGTCAGAAAATGGCACTTTACTCTTGACATTTTTCGGTTTTTTCAATTTTCTGGAAAATCCTATCATTAGATTTTTTTAAAAATACGATATTCTTGCTTAACTAACGTTTTTACATAGGGATTAAGCATTTAGAACGAAATCTAATGTAGGAAAATGGTACTTTACTCTTGATCGGTACGTTGGGACTTAGAAAATATTCGGCCGTACGCGGCGCGTCTCGGCGCTTCGAACAGCTCCGGTGTCCCCATTATTTTCGATTTACGGCTAAAATAAATTTTTCTAATTTTTTTCAATAACATATTCTTGCTTAAATAACTTTTTTACATAGGGATTAAGCATTTAGAACGATACATTGTTTAAAATAATGGCACTTTACTCTTGACATTTTACGGTTTTTTCAATTTTCTGAAAAATCCTATCATTAGATTTTTTTAAAAATACGATATTCTTGCTTAACTAACGTTTCTACATAGGGATTAAGCATTTAGAACGAAATCTAATGTCAGAAAATGGCACTTTACTCTTGACATTTTTCGGTTTTTTCAATTTTCTGGAAAATCCTATCATTAGATTTTTTTTAAAATACGATATTCTTGCTTAACTAACGTTTTTACATAGGGATTAAGCATTTAGAACGAAATCTAATGTAGGAAAATGGTACTTTACTCTTGACCGGTACGTTGGGACTTTGAAAATATTCGGGCGTTCCAATCGCTCGTCTGTTGCATCATAGCGCGTCTCGGCGCAATCGACCGATTCGCTCGACCCATTATTTTCGATTTACGGCTAAAATAAATTTTTCTCATTTTATTCAATAACATATTCTTGCTTAGATAACTTTTTTACATAGGGATTAAGCATTTAGAACGATATAATGTTTAAAATAAGGGCACTTTACTCTTGACATTTTACGGTTTTTTCAATTTTCTGAAAAATCCTATCATTAGATTTTTTTAAAAATACGATAATCTTGCATAACTAACGTTTCTACATAGGGATTAAGCATTTAGAACGAAATCTAATGTCAGAAAATGGCACTTTACTCTTGACATTTTTCGGTTTTTTCAATTTTCTGGAAAATCCTATCATTAGATTTTTTTAAAAATACGATATTCTTGCTTAACTAACGTTTTTACATAGGGATTAAGCATTTAGAACGAAATCTAATGTAGGAAAATGGTACTTTACTCTTGATCGGTACGTTGGGACTTTGAAAATATTCGGGCGTTCCAATCGCTCGTCTGTTGCATCATAGCGCGTCTCGGCGCAATCGACCGATTCGCTCGACCCATTATTTTCGATTTACGGCTAAAATAAATTTTTCTCATTTTATTCAATAACATATTCTTGCTTAGATAACTTTTTTACATAGGGATTAAGCATTTAGAACGATATAATGTTTAAAATAAGGGCACTTTACTCTTGACATTTTACGGTTTTTTCAATTTTCTGAAAAATCCTACCATTAGATTTTTTTAAAAATACGATATTCTTGCTTAACTAACGTTTCTACATAGGGATTAAGCATTTAGAACGAAATCTAATGTCAGAAAATGGCACTTTACTCTTGACATTTTTCGGTTTTTTCAATTTTCTGGAAAATCCTATCATTAGATTTTTTTAAAAATACGATATTCTTGCTTAACTAACGTTTTTACATAGGGATTAAGCATTTAGAACGAAATCTAATGTAGGAAAATGGTACTTTACTCTTGATCGGTACGTTGGGACTTAGAAAATATTCGGCCGTACGCGGCGCGTCTCGGCGCTTCGAACAGCTCCGGTGTCCCCATTATTTTCGATTTACGGCTAAAATAAATTTTTCTAATTTTTTTCAATAACATATTCTTGCTTAAATAACTTTTTTACATAGGGATTAAGCATTTAGAACGATACATTGTTTAAAATAATGGCACTTTACTCTTGACATTTTACGGTTTTCTCAATTTTCTGAAAAATCCTATCATTAGATTTTTTTAAAAATACGATATTCTTGCTTAACTAACGTTTCTACATAGGGATTAAGCATTTAGAACGAAATCTAATGTCAGAAAATGGCACTTTACTCTTGACATTTTTCGGTTTTTTCAATTTTCTGGAAAATCCTATCATTAGATTTTTTTAAAAATACGATATTCTTGCTTAACTAACGTTTTTACATAGGGATTAAGCATTTAGAACGAAATCTAATGTAGGAAAATGGTACTTTACTCTTGATCGGTACGTTGGGACTTAGAAAATATTCGGCCGTACGCGGCGCGTCTCGGCGCTTCGAACAGCTCCGGTGTCCCCATTATTTTCGATTTACGGCTAAAATAAATTTTTCTAATTTTTTTCAATAACATATTCTTGCTTAAATAACTTTTTTACATAGGGATTAAGCATTTAGAACGATACATTGTTTAAAATAATGGCACTTTACTCTTGACATTTTACGGTTTTTTCAATTTTCTGAAAAATCCTATCATTAGATTTTTTTAAAAATACGATATTCTTGCTTAACTAACGTTTCTACATAGGGATTAAGCATTTAGAACGAAATCTAATGTCAGAAAATGGCACTTTACTCTTGACATTTTTCGGTTTTTTCAATTTTCTGGAAAATCCTATCATTAGATTTTTTTAAAAATACGATATTCTTGCTTAACTAACGTTTTTACATAGGGATTAAGCATTTAGAACGAAATCTAATGTAGGAAAATGGTACTTTACTCTTGATCGGTACGTTGGGACTTAGAAAATATTCGGCCGTACGCGGCGCGTCTCGGCGCTTCGAACAGCTCCGGTGTCCCCATTATTTTCGATTTACGGCTAAAATAAATTTTTCTAATTTTTTTCGATTACATATTCTTGCTTAAATAACTTTTTTACATAGGGATTAAGCATTTAGAACGACATGTTGTTTAAAATAATGGTACTTTACTCTTGTGATTTTTCGGTTTTTTTTGATTATTTTGAAAA
>NW_027476552.1:27500-37500 GCF_051020955.1 Megalopta genalis | reverse complement strand
AAAGTTTAATTAATCTCCCAATAGTTTGCCGGGAAACATCGATTATTCCGATCTAGAAAGAGACAGAGACAGTCGATCCGCGTTATGTTAAATATCTCCAGGTTACCGATTCCACAAAATTATAAAAAGTATACGGCTGTGTAGCGGGGATCAAAACGAGTAATTTCATGTATAAAGTTTAAATAATCTCCCAATAGTTTGCCGGGAAACATCGATAATTCCGATCTAGAAAGAGACAGAGACAGTCGATCCGCGTTATGTTAAATATCTCAAGGTTACCGATTCCACAAAATTATAAAAAGTATACGGCTGTGTAGCGGGGATCAAAACGAGTAATTTCGTGTATAAAGTTTAATTAATCTCCGAATAGTTTTCCGGGAAACATCGATAATTCCGATCTAGAAAGAGACAGAGACAGTCGATCCGCGTTATGTTAAATATTTCAAGGTTCCCGATTCCACAAAATTATAAAAAGTATACGGCTGTGTAGCGGGGACCAAAACGAGTAATTTCATGTATAAAGTTTAATTAATCTCCCAATAGTTTGCCGGGAAACATCGATTATTCCGATCTAGAAAGAGACAGAGACAGTCGATCCGCGTTATGTTAAATATTTCAAGGTTCCCGATTCCACAAAATTATAAAAAGTATACGGCTGTGTAGCGGGGATCAAAACGAGTAATTTCGTGTATAAAGTTTAATTAATATCCCATTACTTTGCCGGGAAACATCAATACTTCGATCGCGCGAGAGAGACAGAGAAACGAACAGTCTTTTTTTCGATTTACGGCTAAAATAAATTTTTCTCATTTTATTCAATAACATATTCTTGCTTAGATAACTTTTTTACATAGGGATTAAGCATTTAGAACGATATAATGTTTAAAATAAGGGCACTTTACTCTTGACATTTTACGGTTTTTTCAATTTTCTGAAAAATCCTATCATTAGATTTTTTTAAAAATACGATAATCTTGCATAACTAACGTTTCTACATAGGGATTAAGCATTTAGAACGAAATCTAATGTCAGAAAATGGCACTTTACTCTTGACATTTTTCGGTTTTTTCAATTTTCTGGAAAATCCTATCATTAGATTTTTTTAAAAATACGATATTCTTGCTTAACTAACGTTTCTACATAGGGATTAAGCATTTAGAACGAAATCTAATGTCAGAAAATGGCACTTTACTCTTGACATTTTTCGGTTTTTTCAATTTTCTGGAAAATCCTATCATTAGATTTTTTTTAAAATACGATATTCTTGCTTAACTAACGTTTTTACATAGGGATTAAGCATTTAGAACGAAATCTAATGTAGGAAAATGGTACTTTACTCTTGACCGGTACGTTGGGACTTTGAAAATATTCGGGCGTTCCAATCGCTCGTCTGTTGCATCATAGCGCGTCTCGGCGCAATCGACCGATTCGCTCGACCCATTATTTTCGATTTACGGCTAAAATAAATTTTTCTCATTTTATTCAATAACATATTCTTGCTTAGATAACTTTTTTACATAGGGATTAAGCATTTAGAACGATATAATGTTTAAAATAAGGGCACTTTACTCTTGACATTTTACGGTTTTTTCAATTTTCTGAAAAATCCTATCATTAGATTTTTTTAAAAATACGATAATCTTGCATAACTAACGTTTCTACATAGGGATTAAGCATTTAGAACGAAATCTAATGTCAGAAAATGGCACTTTACTCTTGACATTTTTCGGTTTTTTCAATTTTCTGGAAAATCCTATCATTAGATTTTTTTAAAAATACGATATTCTTGCTTAACTAACGTTTTTACATAGGGATTAAGCATTTAGAACGAAATCTAATGTAGGAAAATGGTACTTTACTCTTGACCGGTACGTTGGGACTTTGAAAATATTCGGGCGTTCCAATCGCTCGTCTGTTGCATCATAGCGCGTCTCGGCGCAATCGACCGATTCGCTCGACCCATTATTTTCGATTTACGGCTAAAATAAATTTTTCTCATTTTATTCAATAACATATTCTTGCTTAGATAACTTTTTTACATAGGGATTAAGCATTTAGAACGATATAATGTTTAAAATAAGGGCACTTTACTCTTGACATTTTACGGTTTTTTCAATTTTCTGAAAAATCCTATCATTAGATTTTTTTAAAAATACGATAATCTTGCATAACTAACGTTTCTACATAGGGATTAAGCATTTAGAACGAAATCTAATGTCAGAAAATGGCACTTTACTCTTGACATTTTTCGGTTTTTTCAATTTTCTGGAAAATCCTATCATTAGATTTTTTTTAAAATACGATATTCTTGCTTAACTAACGTTTTTACATAGGGATTAAGCATTTAGAACGAAATCTAATGTAGGAAAATGGTACTTTACTCTTGACCGGTACGTTGGGACTTTGAAAATATTCGGGCGTTCCAATCGCTCGTCTGTTGCATCATAGCGCGTCTCGGCGCAATCGACCGATTCGCTCGACCCATTATTTTCGATTTACGGCTAAAATAAATTTTTCTCATTTTATTCAATAACATATTCTTGCTTAGATAACTTTTTTACATAGGGATTAAGCATTTAGAACGATATAATGTTTAAAATAAGGGCACTTTACTCTTGACATTTTACGGTTTTTTCAATTTTCTGAAAAATCCTATCATTAGATTTTTTTAAAAATACGATAATCTTGCATAACTAACGTTTCTACATAGGGATTAAGCATTTAGAACGAAATCTAATGTCAGAAAATGGCACTTTACTCTTGACATTTTTCGGTTTTTTCAATTTTCTGGAAAATCCTATCATTAGATTTTTTTAAAAATACGATATTCTTGCTTAACTAACGTTTTTACATAGGGATTAAGCATTTAGAACGAAATCTAATGTAGGAAAATGGTACTTTACTCTTGATCGGTACGTTGGGACTTAGAAAATATTCGGCCGTACGCGGCGCGTCTCGGCGCTTCGAACAGCTCCGGTGTCCCCATTATTTTCGATTTACGGCTAAAATAAATTTTTCTAATTTTTTTCAATAACATATTCTTGCTTAAATAACTTTTTTACATAGGGATTAAGCATTTAGAACGATACATTGTTTAAAATAATGGCACTTTACTCTTGACATTTTACGGTTTTTTCAATTTTCTGAAAAATCCTATCATTAGATTTTTTTAAAAATACGATATTCTTGCTTAACTAACGTTTCTACATAGGGATTAAGCATTTAGAACGAAATCTAATGTCAGAAAATGGCACTTTACTCTTGACATTTTTCGGTTTTTTCAATTTTCTGGAAAATCCTGTCATTAGATTTTTTTAAAAATACGATATTCTTGCTTAACAAACGTTTTTACATAGGGATTAAGCATTTAGAACGAAATCTAATGTAGGAAAATGGTACTTTACTCTTGATCGGTACGTTGGGACTTAGAAAATATTCGGCCGTACGCGGCGCGTCTCGGCGCTTCGAACAGCTTCGGTGTCCCCATTATTTTCGATTTACGGCTAAAATAAATTTTTCTAATTTTTTTCAATAACATATTCTTGCTTAAATAACTTTTTTACATAGGGATTAAGCATTTAGAACGATACATTGTTTAAAATAATGGCACTTTACTCTTGACATTTTACGGTTTTTTCAATTTTCTGAAAAATCCTATCATTAGATTTTTTTAAAAATACGATATTCTTGCTTAACTAACGTTTCTACATAGGGATTAAGCATTTAGAACGAAATCTAATGTCAGAAAATGGCACTTTACTCTTGACATTTTTCGGTTTTTTCAATTTTCTGGAAAATCCTATCATTAGATTTTTTTAAAAATACGATATTCTTGCTTAACTAACGTTTTTACATAGGGATTAAGCATTTAGAACGAAATCTAATGTAGGAAAATGGTACTTTACTCTTGATCGGTACGTTGGGACTTAGAAAATATTCGGCCGTACGCGGCGCGTCTCGGCGCTTCGAACAGCTCCGGTGTCCCCATTATTTTCGATTTACGGCTAAAATAAATTTTTCTAATTTTTTTCAATAACATATTCTTGCTTAAATAACTTTTTTACATAGGGATTAAGCATTTAGAACGATACATTGTTTAAAATAATGGCACTTTACTCTTGACATTTTACGGTTTTTTCAATTTTCTGAAAAATCCTATCATTAGATTTTTTTAAAAATACGATATTCTTGCTTAACTAACGTTTCTACATAGGGATTAAGCATTTAGAACGAAATCTAATGTCAGAAAATGGCACTTTACTCTTGACATTTTTCGGTTTTTTCAATTTTCTGGAAAATCCTATCATTAGATTTTTTTAAAAATACGATATTCTTGCTTAACTAACGTTTTTACATAGGGATTAAGCATTTAGAACGAAATCTAATGTAGGAAAATGGTACTTTACTCTTGACCGGTACGTTGGGACTTTGAAAATATTCGGGCGTTCCAATCGCTCGTCTGTTGCATCATAGCGCGTCTCGGCGCAATCGACCGATTCGCTCGACCCATTATTTTCGATTTACGGCTAAAATAAATTTTTCTCATTTTATTCAATAACATATTCTTGCTTAGATAACTTTTTTACATAGGGATTAAGCATTTAGAACGATATAATGTTTAAAATAAGGGCACTTTACTCTTGACATTTTACGGTTTTTTCAATTTTCTGAAAAATCCTATCATTAGATTTTTTTAAAAATACGATAATCTTGCATAACTAACGTTTCTACATAGGGATTAAGCATTTAGAACGAAATCTAATGTCAGAAAATGGCACTTTACTCTTGACATTTTTCGGTTTTTTCAATTTTCTGGAAAATCCTATCATTAGATTTTTTTTAAAATACGATATTCTTGCTTAACTAACGTTTTTACATAGGGATTAAGCATTTAGAACGAAATCTAATGTAGGAAAATGGTACTTTACTCTTGACCGGTACGTTGGGACTTTGAAAATATTCGGGCGTTCCAATCGCTCGTCTGTTGCATCATAGCGCGTCTCGGCGCAATCGACCGATTCGCTCGACCCATTATTTTCGATTTACGGCTAAAATAAATTTTTCTCATTTTATTCAATAACATATTCTTGCTTAGATAACTTTTTTACATAGGGATTAAGCATTTAGAACGATATAATGTTTAAAATAAGGGCACTTTACTCTTGACATTTTACGGTTTTTTCAATTTTCTGAAAAATCCTATCATTAGATTTTTTTAAAAATACGATAATCTTGCTTAACTAACGTTTCTACATAGGGATTAAGCATTTAGAACGAAATCTAATGTCAGAAAATGGCACTTTACTCTTGACATTTTTCGGTTTTTTCAATTTTCTGGAAAATCCTATCATTAGATTTTTTTTAAAATACGATATTCTTGCTTAACTAACGTTTTTACATAGGGATTAAGCATTTAGAACGAAATCTAATGTAGGAAAATGGTACTTTACTCTTGACCGGTACGTTGGGACTTTGAAAATATTCGGGCGTTCCAATCGCTCGTCTGTTGCATCATAGCGCGTCTCGGCGCAATCGACCGATTCGCTCGACCCATTATTTTCGATTTACGGCTAAAATAAATTTTTCTCATTTTATTCAATAACATATTCTTGCTTAGATAACTTTTTTACATAGGGATTAAGCATTTAGAACGATATAATGTTTAAAATAAGGGCACTTTACTCTTGACATTTTACGGTTTTTTCAATTTTCTGAAAAATCCTATCATTAGATTTTTTTAAAAATACGATAATCTTGCATAACTAACGTTTCTACATAGGGATTAAGCATTTAGAACGAAATCTAATGTCAGAAAAGGGCACTTTACTCTTGACATTTTTCGGTTTTTTCAATTTTCTGGAAAATCCTATCATTAGATTTTTTTAAAAATACGATATTCTTGCTTAACTAACGTTTTTACATAGGGATTAAGCATTTAGAACGAAATCTAATGTAGGAAAATGGTACTTTACTCTTGATCGGTACGTTGGGACTTTGAAAATATTCGGGCGTTCCAATCGCTCGTCTGTTGCATCATAGCGCGTCTCGGCGCAATCGACCGATTCGCTCGACCCATTATTTTCGATTTACGGCTAAAATAAATTTTTCTCATTTTATTCAATAACATATTCTTGCTTAGATAACTTTTTTACATAGGGATTAAGCATTTAGAACGATATAATGTTTAAAATAAGGGCACTTTACTCTTGACATTTTACGGTTTTTTCAATTTTCTGAAAAATCCTATCATTAGATTTTTTTAAAAATACGATAATCTTGCATAACTAACGTTTCTACATAGGGATTAAGCATTTAGAACGAAATCTAATGTCAGAAAATGGCACTTTACTCTTGACATTTTTCGGTTTTTTCAATTTTCTGGAAAATCCTATCATTAGATTTTTTTTAAAATACGATATTCTTGCTTAACTAACGTTTTTACATAGGGATTAAGCATTTAGAACGAAATCTAATGTAGGAAAATGGTACTTTACTCTTGACCGGTACGTTGGGACTTTGAAAATATTCGGGCGTTCCAATCGCTCGTCTGTTGCATCATAGCGCGTCTCGGCGCAATCGACCGATTCGCTCGACCCATTATTTTCGATTTACGGCTAAAATAAATTTTTCTCATTTTATTCAATAACATATTCTTGCTTAGATAACTTTTTTACATAGGGATTAAGCATTTAGAACGATATAATGTTTAAAATAAGGGCACTTTACTCTTGACATTTTACGGTTTTTTCAATTTTCTGAAAAATCCTATCATTAGATTTTTTTAAAAATACGATAATCTTGCTTAACTAACGTTTCTACATAGGGATTAAGCATTTAGAACGAAATCTAATGTCAGAAAATGGCACTTTACTCTTGACATTTTTCGGTTTTTTCAATTTTCTGGAAAATCCTATCATTAGATTTTTTTTAAAATACGATATTCTTGCTTAACTAACGTTTTTACATAGGGATTAAGCATTTAGAACGAAATCTAATGTAGGAAAATGGTACTTTACTCTTGACCGGTACGTTGGGACTTTGAAAATATTCGGGCGTTCCAATCGCTCGTCTGTTGCATCATAGCGCGTCTCGGCGCAATCGACCGATTCGCTCGACCCATTATTTTCGATTTACGGCTAAAATAAATTTTTCTCATTTTATTCAATAACATATTCTTGCTTAGATAACTTTTTTACATAGGGATTAAGCATTTAGAACGATATAATGTTTAAAATAAGGGCACTTTACTCTTGACATTTTACGGTTTTTTCAATTTTCTGAAAAATCCTATCATTAGATTTTTTTAAAAATACGATAATCTTGCATAACTAACGTTTCTACATAGGGATTAAGCATTTAGAACGAAATCTAATGTCAGAAAATGGCACTTTACTCTTGACATTTTTCGGTTTTTTCAATTTTCTGGAAAATCCTATCATTAGATTTTTTTAAAAATACGATATTCTTGCTTAACTAACGTTTTTACATAGGGATTAAGCATTTAGAACGAAATCTAATGTAGGAAAATGGTACTTTACTCTTGATCGGTACGTTGGGACTTTGAAAATATTCGGGCGTTCCAATCGCTCGTCTGTTGCATCATAGCGCGTCTCGGCGCAATCGACCGATTCGCTCGACCCATTATTTTCGATTTACGGCTAAAATAAATTTTTCTCATTTTATTCAATAACATATTCTTGCTTAGATAACTTTTTTACATAGGGATTAAGCATTTAGAACGATATAATGTTTAAAATAAGGGCACTTTACTCTTGACATTTTACGGTTTTTTCAATTTTCTGAAAAATCCTACCATTAGATTTTTTTAAAAATACGATATTCTTGCTTAACTAACGTTTCTACATAGGGATTAAGCATTTAGAACGAAATCTAATGTCAGAAAATGGCACTTTACTCTTGACATTTTTCGGTTTTTTCAATTTTCTGGAAAATCCTATCATTAGATTTTTTTAAAAATACGATATTCTTGCTTAACTAACGTTTTTACATAGGGATTAAGCATTTAGAACGAAATCTAATG
This sequence comes from Megalopta genalis, assembly GCF_051020955.1. Classification (NCBI taxonomy): domain Eukaryota; kingdom Metazoa; phylum Arthropoda; class Insecta; order Hymenoptera; family Halictidae; genus Megalopta; species Megalopta genalis. The sequence goes on along the minus strand of NW_027476552.1, from coordinate 29,459 downwards.
TAGGAAAATGGTACTTTACTCTTGATCGGTACGTTGGGACTTAGAAAATATTCGGCCGTACGCGGCGCGTCTCGGCGCTTCGAACAGCTCCGGTGTCCCCATTATTTTCGATTTACGGCTAAAATAAATTTTTCTAATTTTTTTCAATAACATATTCTTGCTTAAATAACTTTTTTACATAGGGATTAAGCATTTAGAACGATACATTGTTTAAAATAATGGCACTTTACTCTTGACATTTTACGGTTTTTTCAATTTTCTGAAAAATCCTATCATTAGATTTTTTTAAAAATACGATATTCTTGCTTAACTAACGTTTCTACATAGGGATTAAGCATTTAGAACGAAATCTAATGTCAGAAAATGGCACTTTACTCTTGACATTTTTCGGTTTTTTCAATTTTCTGGAAAATCCTATCATTAGATTTTTTTTAAAATACGATATTCTTGCTTAACTAACGTTTTTACATAGGGATTAAGCATTTAGAACGAAATCTAATGTAGGAAAATGGTACTTTACTCTTGACCGGTACGTTGGGACTTTGAAAATATTCGGGCGTTCCAATCGCTCGTCTGTTGCATCATAGCGCGTCTCGGCGCAATCGACCGATTCGCTCGACCCATTATTTTCGATTTACGGCTAAAATAAATTTTTCTCATTTTATTCAATAACATATTCTTGCTTAGATAACTTTTTTACATAGGGATTAAGCATTTAGAACGATATAATGTTTAAAATAAGGGCACTTTACTCTTGACATTTTACGGTTTTTTCAATTTTCTGAAAAATCCTATCATTAGATTTTTTTAAAAATACGATAATCTTGCATAACTAACGTTTCTACATAGGGATTAAGCATTTAGAACGAAATCTAATGTCAGAAAATGGCACTTTACTCTTGACATTTTTCGGTTTTTTCAATTTTCTGGAAAATCCTATCATTAGATTTTTTTAAAAATACGATATTCTTGCTTAACTAACGTTTTTACATAGGGATTAAGCATTTAGAACGAAATCTAATGTAGGAAAATGGTACTTTACTCTTGATCGGTACGTTGGGACTTTGAAAATATTCGGGCGTTCCAATCGCTCGTCTGTTGCATCATAGCGCGTCTCGGCGCAATCGACCGATTCGCTCGACCCATTATTTTCGATTTACGGCTAAAATAAATTTTTCTCATTTTATTCAATAACATATTCTTGCTTAGATAACTTTTTTACATAGGGATTAAGCATTTAGAACGATATAATGTTTAAAATAAGGGCACTTTACTCTTGACATTTTACGGTTTTTTCAATTTTCTGAAAAATCCTACCATTAGATTTTTTTAAAAATACGATATTCTTGCTTAACTAACGTTTCTACATAGGGATTAAGCATTTAGAACGAAATCTAATGTCAGAAAATGGCACTTTACTCTTGACATTTTTCGGTTTTTTCAATTTTCTGGAAAATCCTATCATTAGATTTTTTTAAAAATACGATATTCTTGCTTAACTAACGTTTTTACATAGGGATTAAGCATTTAGAACGAAATCTAATGTAGGAAAATGGTACTTTACTCTTGATCGGTACGTTGGGACTTAGAAAATATTCGGCCGTACGCGGCGCGTCTCGGCGCTTCGAACAGCTCCGGTGTCCCCATTATTTTCGATTTACGGCTAAAATAAATTTTTCTAATTTTTTTCAATAACATATTCTTGCTTAAATAACTTTTTTACATAGGGATTAAGCATTTAGAACGATACATTGTTTAAAATAATGGCACTTTACTCTTGACATTTTACGGTTTTTTCAATTTTCTGAAAAATCCTATCATTAGATTTTTTTAAAAATACGATATTCTTGCTTAACTAACGTTTCTACATAGGGATTAAGCATTTAGAACGAAATCTAATGTCAGAAAATGGCACTTTACTCTTGACATTTTTCGGTTTTTTCAATTTTCTGGAAAATC
>NW_027476552.1:0-12500 GCF_051020955.1 Megalopta genalis | reverse complement strand
ATTCCGATCTAGAAAGAGACAGAGACAGTCGATCCGCGTTATGTTAAATATCTCCAGGTTACCGATTCCACAAAATTATAAAAAGTATACGGCTGTGTAGCGGGGATCAAAACGAGTAATTTCATGTATAAAGTTTAAATAATCTCCCAATAGTTTGCCGGGAAACATCGATAATTCCGATCTAGAAAGAGACAGAGACAGTCGATCCGCGTTATGTTAAATATCTCAAGGTTACCGATTCCACAAAATTATAAAAAGTATACGGCTGTGTAGCGGGGACCAAAACGAGTAATTTCATGTATAAAGTTTAATTAATCTCCCAATAGTTTGCCGGGAAACATCGATTATTCCGATCTAGAAAGAGACAGAGACAGTCGATCCGCGTTATGTTAAATATCTCCAGGTTACCGATTCCACAAAATTATAAAAAGTATACGGCTGTGTAGCGGGGATCAAAACGAGTAATTTCATGTATAAAGTTTAAATAATCTCCCAATAGTTTGCCGGGAAACATCGATAATTCCGATCTAGAAAGAGACAGAGACAGTCGATCCGCGTTATGTTAAATATCTCAAGGTTACCGATTCCACAAAATTATAAAAAGTATACGGCTGTGTAGCGGGGATCAAAACGAGTAATTTCGTGTATAAAGTTTAATTAATCTCCGAATAGTTTTCCGGGAAACATCGATAATTCCGATCTAGAAAGAGACAGAGACAGTCGATCCGCGTTATGTTAAATATTTCAAGGTTCCCGATTCCACAAAATTATAAAAAGTATACGGCTGTGTAGCGGGGACCAAAACGAGTAATTTCATGTATAAAGTTTAATTAATCTCCCAATAGTTTGCCGGGAAACATCGATTATTCCGATCTAGAAAGAGACAGAGACAGTCGATCCGCGTTATGTTAAATATTTCAAGGTTCCCGATTCCACAAAATTATAAAAAGTATACGGCTGTGTAGCGGGGATCAAAACGAGTAATTTCGTGTATAAAGTTTAATTAATATCCCATTACTTTGCCGGGAAACATCAATACTTCGATCGCGCGAGAGAGACAGAGAAACGAACAGTCTTTTTTTCGATTTACGGCTAAAATAAATTTTTCTCATTTTATTCAATAACATATTCTTGCTTAGATAACTTTTTTACATAGGGATTAAGCATTTAGAACGATATAATGTTTAAAATAAGGGCACTTTACTCTTGACATTTTACGGTTTTTTCAATTTTCTGAAAAATCCTATCATTAGATTTTTTTAAAAATACGATAATCTTGCATAACTAACGTTTCTACATAGGGATTAAGCATTTAGAACGAAATCTAATGTCAGAAAATGGCACTTTACTCTTGACATTTTTCGGTTTTTTCAATTTTCTGGAAAATCCTATCATTAGATTTTTTTAAAAATACGATATTCTTGCTTAACTAACGTTTCTACATAGGGATTAAGCATTTAGAACGAAATCTAATGTCAGAAAATGGCACTTTACTCTTGACATTTTTCGGTTTTTTCAATTTTCTGGAAAATCCTATCATTAGATTTTTTTTAAAATACGATATTCTTGCTTAACTAACGTTTTTACATAGGGATTAAGCATTTAGAACGAAATCTAATGTAGGAAAATGGTACTTTACTCTTGACCGGTACGTTGGGACTTTGAAAATATTCGGGCGTTCCAATCGCTCGTCTGTTGCATCATAGCGCGTCTCGGCGCAATCGACCGATTCGCTCGACCCATTATTTTCGATTTACGGCTAAAATAAATTTTTCTCATTTTATTCAATAACATATTCTTGCTTAGATAACTTTTTTACATAGGGATTAAGCATTTAGAACGATATAATGTTTAAAATAAGGGCACTTTACTCTTGACATTTTACGGTTTTTTCAATTTTCTGAAAAATCCTATCATTAGATTTTTTTAAAAATACGATAATCTTGCATAACTAACGTTTCTACATAGGGATTAAGCATTTAGAACGAAATCTAATGTCAGAAAATGGCACTTTACTCTTGACATTTTTCGGTTTTTTCAATTTTCTGGAAAATCCTATCATTAGATTTTTTTAAAAATACGATATTCTTGCTTAACTAACGTTTTTACATAGGGATTAAGCATTTAGAACGAAATCTAATGTAGGAAAATGGTACTTTACTCTTGACCGGTACGTTGGGACTTTGAAAATATTCGGGCGTTCCAATCGCTCGTCTGTTGCATCATAGCGCGTCTCGGCGCAATCGACCGATTCGCTCGACCCATTATTTTCGATTTACGGCTAAAATAAATTTTTCTCATTTTATTCAATAACATATTCTTGCTTAGATAACTTTTTTACATAGGGATTAAGCATTTAGAACGATATAATGTTTAAAATAAGGGCACTTTACTCTTGACATTTTACGGTTTTTTCAATTTTCTGAAAAATCCTATCATTAGATTTTTTTAAAAATACGATAATCTTGCATAACTAACGTTTCTACATAGGGATTAAGCATTTAGAACGAAATCTAATGTCAGAAAATGGCACTTTACTCTTGACATTTTTCGGTTTTTTCAATTTTCTGGAAAATCCTATCATTAGATTTTTTTTAAAATACGATATTCTTGCTTAACTAACGTTTTTACATAGGGATTAAGCATTTAGAACGAAATCTAATGTAGGAAAATGGTACTTTACTCTTGACCGGTACGTTGGGACTTTGAAAATATTCGGGCGTTCCAATCGCTCGTCTGTTGCATCATAGCGCGTCTCGGCGCAATCGACCGATTCGCTCGACCCATTATTTTCGATTTACGGCTAAAATAAATTTTTCTCATTTTATTCAATAACATATTCTTGCTTAGATAACTTTTTTACATAGGGATTAAGCATTTAGAACGATATAATGTTTAAAATAAGGGCACTTTACTCTTGACATTTTACGGTTTTTTCAATTTTCTGAAAAATCCTATCATTAGATTTTTTTAAAAATACGATAATCTTGCATAACTAACGTTTCTACATAGGGATTAAGCATTTAGAACGAAATCTAATGTCAGAAAATGGCACTTTACTCTTGACATTTTTCGGTTTTTTCAATTTTCTGGAAAATCCTATCATTAGATTTTTTTAAAAATACGATATTCTTGCTTAACTAACGTTTTTACATAGGGATTAAGCATTTAGAACGAAATCTAATGTAGGAAAATGGTACTTTACTCTTGATCGGTACGTTGGGACTTAGAAAATATTCGGCCGTACGCGGCGCGTCTCGGCGCTTCGAACAGCTCCGGTGTCCCCATTATTTTCGATTTACGGCTAAAATAAATTTTTCTAATTTTTTTCAATAACATATTCTTGCTTAAATAACTTTTTTACATAGGGATTAAGCATTTAGAACGATACATTGTTTAAAATAATGGCACTTTACTCTTGACATTTTACGGTTTTTTCAATTTTCTGAAAAATCCTATCATTAGATTTTTTTAAAAATACGATATTCTTGCTTAACTAACGTTTCTACATAGGGATTAAGCATTTAGAACGAAATCTAATGTCAGAAAATGGCACTTTACTCTTGACATTTTTCGGTTTTTTCAATTTTCTGGAAAATCCTGTCATTAGATTTTTTTAAAAATACGATATTCTTGCTTAACAAACGTTTTTACATAGGGATTAAGCATTTAGAACGAAATCTAATGTAGGAAAATGGTACTTTACTCTTGATCGGTACGTTGGGACTTAGAAAATATTCGGCCGTACGCGGCGCGTCTCGGCGCTTCGAACAGCTTCGGTGTCCCCATTATTTTCGATTTACGGCTAAAATAAATTTTTCTAATTTTTTTCAATAACATATTCTTGCTTAAATAACTTTTTTACATAGGGATTAAGCATTTAGAACGATACATTGTTTAAAATAATGGCACTTTACTCTTGACATTTTACGGTTTTTTCAATTTTCTGAAAAATCCTATCATTAGATTTTTTTAAAAATACGATATTCTTGCTTAACTAACGTTTCTACATAGGGATTAAGCATTTAGAACGAAATCTAATGTCAGAAAATGGCACTTTACTCTTGACATTTTTCGGTTTTTTCAATTTTCTGGAAAATCCTATCATTAGATTTTTTTAAAAATACGATATTCTTGCTTAACTAACGTTTTTACATAGGGATTAAGCATTTAGAACGAAATCTAATGTAGGAAAATGGTACTTTACTCTTGATCGGTACGTTGGGACTTAGAAAATATTCGGCCGTACGCGGCGCGTCTCGGCGCTTCGAACAGCTCCGGTGTCCCCATTATTTTCGATTTACGGCTAAAATAAATTTTTCTAATTTTTTTCAATAACATATTCTTGCTTAAATAACTTTTTTACATAGGGATTAAGCATTTAGAACGATACATTGTTTAAAATAATGGCACTTTACTCTTGACATTTTACGGTTTTTTCAATTTTCTGAAAAATCCTATCATTAGATTTTTTTAAAAATACGATATTCTTGCTTAACTAACGTTTCTACATAGGGATTAAGCATTTAGAACGAAATCTAATGTCAGAAAATGGCACTTTACTCTTGACATTTTTCGGTTTTTTCAATTTTCTGGAAAATCCTATCATTAGATTTTTTTAAAAATACGATATTCTTGCTTAACTAACGTTTTTACATAGGGATTAAGCATTTAGAACGAAATCTAATGTAGGAAAATGGTACTTTACTCTTGACCGGTACGTTGGGACTTTGAAAATATTCGGGCGTTCCAATCGCTCGTCTGTTGCATCATAGCGCGTCTCGGCGCAATCGACCGATTCGCTCGACCCATTATTTTCGATTTACGGCTAAAATAAATTTTTCTCATTTTATTCAATAACATATTCTTGCTTAGATAACTTTTTTACATAGGGATTAAGCATTTAGAACGATATAATGTTTAAAATAAGGGCACTTTACTCTTGACATTTTACGGTTTTTTCAATTTTCTGAAAAATCCTATCATTAGATTTTTTTAAAAATACGATAATCTTGCATAACTAACGTTTCTACATAGGGATTAAGCATTTAGAACGAAATCTAATGTCAGAAAATGGCACTTTACTCTTGACATTTTTCGGTTTTTTCAATTTTCTGGAAAATCCTATCATTAGATTTTTTTAAAAATACGATATTCTTGCTTAACTAACGTTTTTACATAGGGATTAAGCATTTAGAACGAAATCTAATGTAGGAAAATGGTACTTTACTCTTGACCGGTACGTTGGGACTTTGAAAATATTCGGGCGTTCCAATCGCTCGTCTGTTGCATCATAGCGCGTCTCGGCGCAATCGACCGATTCGCTCGACCCATTATTTTCGATTTACGGCTAAAATAAATTTTTCTCATTTTATTCAATAACATATTCTTGCTTAGATAACTTTTTTACATAGGGATTAAGCATTTAGAACGATATAATGTTTAAAATAAGGGCACTTTACTCTTGACATTTTACGGTTTTTTCAATTTTCTGAAAAATCCTATCATTAGATTTTTTTAAAAATACGATAATCTTGCATAACTAACGTTTCTACATAGGGATTAAGCATTTAGAACGAAATCTAATGTCAGAAAATGGCACTTTACTCTTGACATTTTTCGGTTTTTTCAATTTTCTGGAAAATCCTATCATTAGATTTTTTTTAAAATACGATATTCTTGCTTAACTAACGTTTTTACATAGGGATTAAGCATTTAGAACGAAATCTAATGTAGGAAAATGGTACTTTACTCTTGACCGGTACGTTGGGACTTTGAAAATATTCGGGCGTTCCAATCGCTCGTCTGTTGCATCATAGCGCGTCTCGGCGCAATCGACCGATTCGCTCGACCCATTATTTTCGATTTACGGCTAAAATAAATTTTTCTCATTTTATTCAATAACATATTCTTGCTTAGATAACTTTTTTACATAGGGATTAAGCATTTAGAACGATATAATGTTTAAAATAAGGGCACTTTACTCTTGACATTTTACGGTTTTTTCAATTTTCTGAAAAATCCTATCATTAGATTTTTTTAAAAATACGATAATCTTGCTTAACTAACGTTTCTACATAGGGATTAAGCATTTAGAACGAAATCTAATGTCAGAAAATGGCACTTTACTCTTGACATTTTTCGGTTTTTTCAATTTTCTGGAAAATCCTATCATTAGATTTTTTTTAAAATACGATATTCTTGCTTAACTAACGTTTTTACATAGGGATTAAGCATTTAGAACGAAATCTAATGTAGGAAAATGGTACTTTACTCTTGACCGGTACGTTGGGACTTTGAAAATATTCGGGCGTTCCAATCGCTCGTCTGTTGCATCATAGCGCGTCTCGGCGCAATCGACCGATTCGCTCGACCCATTATTTTCGATTTACGGCTAAAATAAATTTTTCTCATTTTATTCAATAACATATTCTTGCTTAGATAACTTTTTTACATAGGGATTAAGCATTTAGAACGATATAATGTTTAAAATAAGGGCACTTTACTCTTGACATTTTACGGTTTTTTCAATTTTCTGAAAAATCCTATCATTAGATTTTTTTAAAAATACGATAATCTTGCATAACTAACGTTTCTACATAGGGATTAAGCATTTAGAACGAAATCTAATGTCAGAAAAGGGCACTTTACTCTTGACATTTTTCGGTTTTTTCAATTTTCTGGAAAATCCTATCATTAGATTTTTTTAAAAATACGATATTCTTGCTTAACTAACGTTTTTACATAGGGATTAAGCATTTAGAACGAAATCTAATGTAGGAAAATGGTACTTTACTCTTGATCGGTACGTTGGGACTTTGAAAATATTCGGGCGTTCCAATCGCTCGTCTGTTGCATCATAGCGCGTCTCGGCGCAATCGACCGATTCGCTCGACCCATTATTTTCGATTTACGGCTAAAATAAATTTTTCTCATTTTATTCAATAACATATTCTTGCTTAGATAACTTTTTTACATAGGGATTAAGCATTTAGAACGATATAATGTTTAAAATAAGGGCACTTTACTCTTGACATTTTACGGTTTTTTCAATTTTCTGAAAAATCCTATCATTAGATTTTTTTAAAAATACGATAATCTTGCATAACTAACGTTTCTACATAGGGATTAAGCATTTAGAACGAAATCTAATGTCAGAAAATGGCACTTTACTCTTGACATTTTTCGGTTTTTTCAATTTTCTGGAAAATCCTATCATTAGATTTTTTTTAAAATACGATATTCTTGCTTAACTAACGTTTTTACATAGGGATTAAGCATTTAGAACGAAATCTAATGTAGGAAAATGGTACTTTACTCTTGACCGGTACGTTGGGACTTTGAAAATATTCGGGCGTTCCAATCGCTCGTCTGTTGCATCATAGCGCGTCTCGGCGCAATCGACCGATTCGCTCGACCCATTATTTTCGATTTACGGCTAAAATAAATTTTTCTCATTTTATTCAATAACATATTCTTGCTTAGATAACTTTTTTACATAGGGATTAAGCATTTAGAACGATATAATGTTTAAAATAAGGGCACTTTACTCTTGACATTTTACGGTTTTTTCAATTTTCTGAAAAATCCTATCATTAGATTTTTTTAAAAATACGATAATCTTGCTTAACTAACGTTTCTACATAGGGATTAAGCATTTAGAACGAAATCTAATGTCAGAAAATGGCACTTTACTCTTGACATTTTTCGGTTTTTTCAATTTTCTGGAAAATCCTATCATTAGATTTTTTTTAAAATACGATATTCTTGCTTAACTAACGTTTTTACATAGGGATTAAGCATTTAGAACGAAATCTAATGTAGGAAAATGGTACTTTACTCTTGACCGGTACGTTGGGACTTTGAAAATATTCGGGCGTTCCAATCGCTCGTCTGTTGCATCATAGCGCGTCTCGGCGCAATCGACCGATTCGCTCGACCCATTATTTTCGATTTACGGCTAAAATAAATTTTTCTCATTTTATTCAATAACATATTCTTGCTTAGATAACTTTTTTACATAGGGATTAAGCATTTAGAACGATATAATGTTTAAAATAAGGGCACTTTACTCTTGACATTTTACGGTTTTTTCAATTTTCTGAAAAATCCTATCATTAGATTTTTTTAAAAATACGATAATCTTGCATAACTAACGTTTCTACATAGGGATTAAGCATTTAGAACGAAATCTAATGTCAGAAAATGGCACTTTACTCTTGACATTTTTCGGTTTTTTCAATTTTCTGGAAAATCCTATCATTAGATTTTTTTAAAAATACGATATTCTTGCTTAACTAACGTTTTTACATAGGGATTAAGCATTTAGAACGAAATCTAATGTAGGAAAATGGTACTTTACTCTTGATCGGTACGTTGGGACTTTGAAAATATTCGGGCGTTCCAATCGCTCGTCTGTTGCATCATAGCGCGTCTCGGCGCAATCGACCGATTCGCTCGACCCATTATTTTCGATTTACGGCTAAAATAAATTTTTCTCATTTTATTCAATAACATATTCTTGCTTAGATAACTTTTTTACATAGGGATTAAGCATTTAGAACGATATAATGTTTAAAATAAGGGCACTTTACTCTTGACATTTTACGGTTTTTTCAATTTTCTGAAAAATCCTACCATTAGATTTTTTTAAAAATACGATATTCTTGCTTAACTAACGTTTCTACATAGGGATTAAGCATTTAGAACGAAATCTAATGTCAGAAAATGGCACTTTACTCTTGACATTTTTCGGTTTTTTCAATTTTCTGGAAAATCCTATCATTAGATTTTTTTAAAAATACGATATTCTTGCTTAACTAACGTTTTTACATAGGGATTAAGCATTTAGAACGAAATCTAATGTAGGAAAATGGTACTTTACTCTTGATCGGTACGTTGGGACTTAGAAAATATTCGGCCGTACGCGGCGCGTCTCGGCGCTTCGAACAGCTCCGGTGTCCCCATTATTTTCGATTTACGGCTAAAATAAATTTTTCTAATTTTTTTCAATAACATATTCTTGCTTAAATAACTTTTTTACATAGGGATTAAGCATTTAGAACGATACATTGTTTAAAATAATGGCACTTTACTCTTGACATTTTACGGTTTTTTCAATTTTCTGAAAAATCCTATCATTAGATTTTTTTAAAAATACGATATTCTTGCTTAACTAACGTTTCTACATAGGGATTAAGCATTTAGAACGAAATCTAATGTCAGAAAATGGCACTTTACTCTTGACATTTTTCGGTTTTTTCAATTTTCTGGAAAATCCTATCATTAGATTTTTTTTAAAATACGATATTCTTGCTTAACTAACGTTTTTACATAGGGATTAAGCATTTAGAACGAAATCTAATGTAGGAAAATGGTACTTTACTCTTGACCGGTACGTTGGGACTTTGAAAATATTCGGGCGTTCCAATCGCTCGTCTGTTGCATCATAGCGCGTCTCGGCGCAATCGACCGATTCGCTCGACCCATTATTTTCGATTTACGGCTAAAATAAATTTTTCTCATTTTATTCAATAACATATTCTTGCTTAGATAACTTTTTTACATAGGGATTAAGCATTTAGAACGATATAATGTTTAAAATAAGGGCACTTTACTCTTGACATTTTACGGTTTTTTCAATTTTCTGAAAAATCCTATCATTAGATTTTTTTAAAAATACGATAATCTTGCATAACTAACGTTTCTACATAGGGATTAAGCATTTAGAACGAAATCTAATGTCAGAAAATGGCACTTTACTCTTGACATTTTTCGGTTTTTTCAATTTTCTGGAAAATCCTATCATTAGATTTTTTTAAAAATACGATATTCTTGCTTAACTAACGTTTTTACATAGGGATTAAGCATTTAGAACGAAATCTAATGTAGGAAAATGGTACTTTACTCTTGATCGGTACGTTGGGACTTTGAAAATATTCGGGCGTTCCAATCGCTCGTCTGTTGCATCATAGCGCGTCTCGGCGCAATCGACCGATTCGCTCGACCCATTATTTTCGATTTACGGCTAAAATAAATTTTTCTCATTTTATTCAATAACATATTCTTGCTTAGATAACTTTTTTACATAGGGATTAAGCATTTAGAACGATATAATGTTTAAAATAAGGGCACTTTACTCTTGACATTTTACGGTTTTTTCAATTTTCTGAAAAATCCTACCATTAGATTTTTTTAAAAATACGATATTCTTGCTTAACTAACGTTTCTACATAGGGATTAAGCATTTAGAACGAAATCTAATGTCAGAAAATGGCACTTTACTCTTGACATTTTTCGGTTTTTTCAATTTTCTGGAAAATCCTATCATTAGATTTTTTTAAAAATACGATATTCTTGCTTAACTAACGTTTTTACATAGGGATTAAGCATTTAGAACGAAATCTAATGTAGGAAAATGGTACTTTACTCTTGATCGGTACGTTGGGACTTAGAAAATATTCGGCCGTACGCGGCGCGTCTCGGCGCTTCGAACAGCTCCGGTGTCCCCATTATTTTCGATTTACGGCTAAAATAAATTTTTCTAATTTTTTTCAATAACATATTCTTGCTTAAATAACTTTTTTACATAGGGATTAAGCATTTAGAACGATACATTGTTTAAAATAATGGCACTTTACTCTTGACATTTTACGGTTTTTTCAATTTTCTGAAAAATCCTATCATTAGATTTTTTTAAAAATACGATATTCTTGCTTAACTAACGTTTCTACATAGGGATTAAGCATTTAGAACGAAATCTAATGTCAGAAAATGGCACTTTACTCTTGACATTTTTCGGTTTTTTCAATTTTCTGGAAAATCCTATCATTAGATTTTTTTAAAAATACGATATTCTTGCTTAACTAACGTTTTTACATAGGGATTAAGCATTTAGAACGAAATCTAATGTAGGAAAATGGTACTTTACTCTTGATCGGTACGTTGGGACTTAGAAAATATTCGGCCGTACGCGGCGCGTCTCGGCGCTTCGAACAGCTCCGGTGTCCCCATTATTTTCGATTTACGGCTAAAATAAATTTTTCTAATTTTTTTCGATTACATATTCTTGCTTAAATAACTTTTTTACATAGGGATTAAGCATTTAGAACGACATGTTGTTTAAAATAATGGTACTTTACTCTTGTGATTTTTCGGTTTTTTTTGATTATTTTGAAAAATAAATTTTTGTAATTTTTTTAAATGCGATATTCGTGATCAGTGAACGATTTCACATATGGATTAAGCATTTAGAATCGTGCGGACGCGTTATTAAAAAAGTTTACTCGATGCGATGGGACTTTAAAAAGTTTGTGAAAATTTTCATATTGGGAAAAAATGTGTAATTTTTTGTCTAGTTTACGGTAGTGTAATTTATTTTAATGTTTACTATAAAAATTTTTTTCGTTCGTTCACGCGCTATGTTACAACAGCACGGCCGGGCGGTCTGTTGCCGCAGCGGTTTACACTCATAAGCGCGCGTGCTATTCGGCCGGCGGCGCCGGCGTCCTTGCCGGCCGTTCGGTATCTATAAGAGATACACGGTCCGTGCGAGGCGGACGGAGCAGAGCGGGTTTTGGGCCAATTCTACGATCTCGGTCGAGAAGCTGTCTCAGAGCTCCTTCGGGGCTTCGGTCCTGACTGTTTCGTGCCGTTTACGTTACGGACTTTTCTCCACACAGCGTGGCCACGGGTCGGTGTCTTTGACCGAATGGCCCATATGTGGCAAGCCCTACGGGGTTGGTTACCCGTATGCACTTTGTATGTATACTCGTACTCACTGAGCAATCGACTCTTCTGTCCGAGCGATGGAAAAATTTTTTAAAATGCATCTGTAAGATTTGGAAGCAAATCGTACCAATTGAAAACTGTGGCTAAAATGAAATAGCCCAGTGGAGAGAGAAAACTATCAAAAAACTGATTTTTTAAATCAAGAGGTGTCAGAAATCGAAATGCCTAGCGCGAGCGGAAGAACACGCTTTCTCGCCAGTCCAGCATGTGTCCTGTCCGTTCTTCCTCGGCTTGCCGATTTTGCCCAGATCAGAGGTTTCGTGCTTCCGGCGGTCAGAAGATCAGCGTGAGCGTACGCGCTTCCACGACTATGGCATCACCCATGTACTTTTTCCTTTGAATATATTTGAGTACATAAAAAATATTAAAACATATAGAGAGAACTGTGTCTTGGATCTTAAAAATTTGTCAATAGCGATGATATATTATTACTTAACTTGAAGTATTTGTACGTTTTAGCTGGGACGTACATTTATCTTACAAGATGTTAATAGCGAGACTCTTGAAGATAAAATTATCTTGTGATTTTATGAAGGCAAAGATAGAAACGTACGAAGCTGGCGTACGTAGAAAAATGTGATTTTATGATAGAACAAAAATATAATACGTACGTTTTTGGGCGTACGGTAAAATATCTGTATGGTAGAAAAATGAAAGAAATTGAGCGTTAAAGAAGATATGTTACAAGCGCGGAATGTGGCAAAACTTGT